>NW_018404054.1:41561-109159 GCF_002113885.1 Mizuhopecten yessoensis
AAAATGTCTATTTCTTGGTAACTTATCCTATATATCCAGTGGGTGGATGGCCAATGTGTTTATACACAGGAACTTTTGGGCCTGTATCCGTTGGATTTTATGTAGGATGGGTTGTCAATAAATATACATGATTTATTTAATTGTTAATATCTAAAACATAAACAGAAAATGATTAAACAAAAGTTGTAAGATGTTCATTTCACAAGCTAAATTGGAGTTATCTCCCCTGCACTGTAAAATTGGATTGTTATGACAGAATATATGTAATGTTTGTAAATAAGTTTGGAAAGGACTTAAATAGGCCTAGCCTGATGTCCAATCCAATTGACATATATAAAGTCAATCAAATCTGATGAAATGAAATGAAGGGTTTGTACCTAACTAGCTACATGGTGCCCTGGAAGTCCTCGTAAGGGTTTCTGTTTGAGGGTTTGTACCTAACTAACTACATGGTGCCCCGGAAGTCCTCGTGAAGGTTGTGGTCGGAGGGTTTGTACCTTACTTACTACGTGGTGTCCTGGAAGTCCTGGTGAGGGTTTCTGTCCGAGGGTTTGTACCTAACTAACTACGTGGTGTCCTGGAAGTCCTCGTAAGGGTTTCTGTCCGAGGGTTTGTACCTAACTAAGTACGTGGTGTCCTGGAAATCCTCGTAAGGGTTGCTCTCCGAGGATTTGTACCTAACTAGCTTCATGGTGTCCTGGAAGTCCTCGAAAAGGTTGTGGTCGGAGAGTTTGTACCTAACTAACTACGTGGTGTCCTGGAAGTCCTCGTAAGGGTCTCTGTCCGAGGGTTTGTACCTAACTTACTACGTGTTGTCCTGGAAGTCCTCGTAAGGGTTTCTGTCCAAGGGTTTGTACCTAACTTATTACGTGGTGTCCTGGAAGTCCTCGTAAGGGTCTCTGTCCGAGGGTTTGTACCTAACTAACTACGTGGTGTCCTGGAAGTCCTCGTAAGGGTCTCTGTCCGAGTGTTTGTACCTAACTAACTACGTGGTGTCCTGGAAGTCCTCGTAAGGGTCTCTGTCCGAGGGTTTGTACCTAACTACATGTAATTACATGGTGCCCTGGAAGTCCTCATGAAGGTTGAGGTCCGAGGGTTTGTACCTAAATAACTACGTGGTGTCCTGGTTTGTACCTAACTAGCTACATGGTGTCCTGGAAGTCCTCGTAAGGGTTGCGGCCCAGTATATATGCCTACCTAAATAAATGGTGCCCTGGAGAGCCTCGTAAGGTTTGTGGTCTGAGGTTGCGGCCCAGTATATATGCCTATCTAAATAAATGGTGCCCTGGAAAGCCTCGTAAGGTTTGTGGTCTGAGGGTTTGTACCTGACTAGCTACGTGGTGTCCTGGAAGTCCTCGTGAGGGTTGCGGGCCCAGTATATATGCCTACCTAATTACATGGTGCCCTGGAAAGCCTCGTAAGGTTTGCGGTTTGAGGGTTTGTACCTGACTAGCTACGTGGTGTCCTGGAAGTCCTCGTGAGGGTTGCGGCCCCAGTATATATGCCTACCTAATTACATGGTGCCCTGGAAAGCCTCGTAAGGTTTGCGGTTTGAGGGTTTGTACCTGACTAGCTACGTGGTGTCCTGGAAGTCCTCGTGAGGGTTGCGGCCCCAGTATATATGCCTACCTAATTACATGGTGCCCTGGAAAGCCTCGTAAGGTTTGCGGTTTGAGGGTTTGTACCTAACTAGAAACATGGTGTCCTGGAAGTCCTCGTGAGGGTTGCGGGCCCAGAGTTAGTATCTACCAAACTCCATAGTGTTGTTAAAGTCCTAGTGAAAGTTGCGGGCCGAGGGTTTGTACATATCTAATTGCATGGTGCCCCGGAAGTCCTCGTTAAGGTTGTGGTCGGAGTTGTTTCTTTTTACCTAACTACCTACGTGGTGTCCTGAAAGTCCTCGTGAGGGTTTCTGTCCGAGGGTTTCTACCTAACTAACTTCATGGTGTCCTGGAAGTCCTCGTAAGGGTCTCTGTCCGAGGGTTTGTACCTAACTAACTACGTGGTGTCCTGGAAGTCCTCGTAAGGGTTTCTGTCCGAGGGTTTGTACCTAACTTAGTGCGTGGTGTCCTGGAAGTCCTCGTAAGGGTCTCTGTCCGAGGGTTTGTACCTAACTACATGTAATTACATGGTGCCCTGGAAGTCCTCGTGAAGGTTGAGGTCCGAGGGTTTGTACCTAACTAGCTACATGGTGTCCTGGAAGTCCTCGTAAGGGTTGCGGCCCAGTATATATGCCTACCTAAATAAATGGTGCCCTGGAGAGCCTCGTAAGGTTTGTGGTCTGAGGTTGCAGCCCAGTATATATGCCTTCCTAAATAAATGGTGCCCTGGAAAGCCTCGTAAGGTTTGTGGTCTGAGGGTTTATACCTGACTAGCTACGTGGTGTCCTGGAAGTCCTCGTGAGGGTTGCGGGCCCAGTATATATGCCTACATAATTACATGGTGCCATGGAAAGCCTCGTAAGGTTTGCGGTTTGAGGGTTTGTACCTGACTAGCTGCGTGGTGTCCTGGAAGTCCTCGTGAGGGTTGCGGGCCCAGTATATATGCCTACATAATTACATGTTGCCATGGAAAGCCTCGTAAGGTTTGCGGTCTGAGGGTTTGTACCTGACTAGCTGCGTGGTGTCCTGGAAGTCCTCGTGAGGGTTGCGGCCCCAGTATATATGCCTACCTAATTACATGGTGCCCTGGAAAGCCTCGTAAGGTTTGCGGTTTGAGTGTTTGTTCCTGACTAGCTACGTGGTGTCCTGGAAGTCCTCGTAAGGGTTGCGGGCCCAGTATATATGCCTCTAAGTACGTGGTGTCCTGGAAATCCTCGTGAGGGTTTCTGTCCGAGGGTTTCTACCTAACTAACTTCATGGTGTCCTGGAAGTCCTCTTTAGGGTTTCTGTCCGAGGGTTTGTACCAAACTAACTACGTGGTGTCCTTGAAGTCCTCGCGAAGGTTGTGGTCGGAGGATTTGTACCTAACTAACTACGTGGTGTCCTGGAAGCCCTCGTGAGGGTTTCTGTCCGAGGGTTTGTACCTAACTAACTACGTGGTGTCCTGGAAGTCCTCTTGAAGGTTGCGGTCTGGGGGTTTGTTCCTAACTAGCTACATGGTGTTCTGAAAATCCTCGTGAGGGTTGAGGGCGCAGTATAAAAGCCTACCTAATTACATGGTGCCCTGGAAAGCCTCGTAACGTTTGCGGTTTGAGGGTTTGTACCTAACTAGAAACATGGTGTCCTGGAAGTCCTCGTGAGGGTTGCGGGCCCAGAGTTAGTATCTACCAAACTACATAGTGTTGTTAAAGTCCTAGTGAAAGTTGCGGGCCGAGGGTTTGTACATATCTAATTGCATGGTGCTCCGGAAGATCTCGTGAGGGTTGCGGACCCAGGAAATATACCTACCTAACTACATGGCACCCTGGAAGTCCTCGTGGGGGTTGCGGGGCGGCTGTTGCTCCAACACTTCCTCGTTCATGTTACTGATGGTGCTACATGAGATGTTGGCCTCCCCTGTGTAATGGACAATCTCGCCGTAACCGTTGGTGGAGCGGGCCTCGTGACTGTGCCACAATCCGTACGAAAAGTAGATCGTTAATCCTACAACACACACATATACACATACCGAATTAAAAATCGAAAACAACAAAAATTATCTTTAAAAAAATGAACGCTTAAATGTTTATGTTAAACAAATCTAAAGCTTAAATAACGTATTAGGACCGACAATGCTTATCGTTCAAATTGAAATAAGTCAAGTTAAAATAGATCATATCAAGTGTCTAGGGGACTGCAAAAGTGAAACCGCTGTTATTCCTGCGATAGTTATACATCTATACTTCTGATGAAAGATGCAACGCATTTTAAGATCAGGTAAAAATAAAACAAAAATCCTATTTCGTAGAAAAACGAAAATTTTGAAAATATTGATCTTTTTAACTCTTTAAAGACAATGCAAACGTGAACCTATAATTCATGAACTTCGAAAAATTGAGACTTCATGTAGGATTGTGACGCCAAATAGACAAACGTCTCGGCTATTATGACGTCACAAATGATATTGCCCCTTGTTATATACGTTTTCACGCTAAACAGAGCAAATTCTTGTTTTCTCAGTGAATAAGTTTTATTTCTTCAGTGGGGTTAACGATTTGATATTATGTTGCTCATCATTCACCAAGAATATTATGTTAATTAGGATTATCTTTATAAAGACATTGCTTAAAGGAAAATAATAGCCACCTTTCCAACGGTATTAAGCATTTTCTCGTAGATCAACTAGAAATGTTGTTTATGATGAAAGGAAGCTAGATAGGGTCGTACATATGATCATTGGGGTGTCATTTTTTACCGAAAGTCGATATAAACCCCTAAAACATGTAAAATCCTCTGAACACCTTAGTTTAGATCCTGCTATTCAATTGGCCAGTTCACAGTGAAAATAGCAAATGAAGCAGTCACTGTAAAAAAAGTACTCAACTTTAAAGAAAATGTATGCTAAGATATCGCGGAACTGATTTAAATAACGTTTCATTAATCCCTTTTATCATTCATCAATATTTGAAAATATTTACATAAAATACTGATACTTAAATGTCAAAAAACCATTTCCACACATTATGATACATATTTCACATTTAGTTTCTGATCAGACAGCAGATTGTAGGGATATGTGATGGACAGTGACAGATGAAAAGGACGCCGGGAACAGGTGCCGAGTGACAAGATAATATGATTGCAAACTGTGAATTTCATTTCGTTATATTTTAATCGAGTGGAGCGGGTATGTTGTGGCGCGTGCTGTTGCGCGTGCAGTTTGTGGTTTTGTCGAGGTTTTACCTGTATTCGTCATCGACGAGATTGTTATCGAACCATTTATTTTTTTAATTACTTTTGGTGGGTTTTTTGTCATGCTGTATCTTAAGTATGTCAGACAATAGTAATTACTTTTTTCAGTGGTTTATATAAATGATCTGTACATGAAGTTAATTATGGTATTTCTGTTGTAGAATTGGATTATAATTGTGAATCTTCAGTTTCAACGTTCCAGGACTTACTCGGAAACGTGCCAGTGGACTTTTCAGACTATGGACTTTAAAGGCGTGTTCCGAAGTGGGCCTTGGCTTCGTGATTCTTTGTAGACGTATTTTATGTATATGGGAGCATTCGATAATGAGCTGTTGTGTGTTGTGTGTGGAATTTTGCATAGACTGGTTTCATCATAAATGTTTTTCAATATGCAATATCTAACGTCCGATAACGGAGATATTATTACTTTGTAACAATCCCGTAATGCTAATTATAGTTTATAAAGAATTTCTGTCATGTGTTCTTATTTGAATTGAAATATTTAGAGATGAGAAGACAACAAATCTCTCTTAGAATTATCGAATCACCCTACATGCAAGCGTAGCAATCGGGAACCGTCGGCACTTTCCGTAAACGATAGGAGTTCAAAGTTCAAGTAGCGCAAGAAACGTCTAAAATAACTAGCTGCATTTCAACTGAAAGCAAAGTCGCGCAGTTTCCATCTTCGAAATTCAAGTGTATCTTACGTTCTCTGCACCCTGTTATGTGTCATAACACAATTGAAAGTCCTGTATGCACACCATGCGTATGATACAAGTACATTTAAGCTAGTCTGTTCATTGATGTACATCAAAGAATCGCGAGGTAGCATAACGGAAAAATTTACTGGCTTAGAATTCGGATGTCGCTTCTCTGTAATTTTGCATTGACATGTATCAGCCTAGCAATTGACCAGAGTTTGTTCATCAATTTATCATTTTATCATTTATCGATGCCCCATCCAGCTGATCCCACCTTCGACCCAAGAAGTAATATTTTTTCACCGTTTGAGGTATTTTCTAGAAATGAAATATCAATCCACTTCCCTTCAGACCTCAATGAAAATGGAGGGGGTTGTTGATAATGTATCTCCGTGATCAATCAGCACCACTTCTTTGCTCTTACAAATTTAGTATCTGCAAACGGCTGCCAAATAACGGCAGAAAATAGTTGAATATTACAACCATATTTCAAACCCACAGAAGCTATAGGTTTGGAAAAAAACGGAAAGCACACTGCTTGTAAAGTTTACCTAACTAGATTGTCCAACTTTTAAAATGTGCCCTAAGCAAAGCTATGCAATTGCTCGTAAATCCATTGAAATAAAATCCTTTTTTTTTAACTGTAATTTTAATGGAGGATTTATGTTCTTTGAATATTTTCAAAATAACAGTTTCAAAGCCTGCAGCCTTGTAAAAACAGTGGAAAATAAAGTATATAATTTATCCATTAATATTTATATCATTGACAGATCAGAACCCATACTGATTCAAAACGAAAATACTATATTTCCATTCAATAAGCGTTCAATGTCCAAACACAATGCTCGTCAGTAAGAAGGCATTGTCGATCGCCAAGGTAACGGGATCGGATACCTATCGATTCTACATACAGACAGATACTATCAGTGACTCCCGGGAGACAACACATCGTCCTGTCCAGCGAGATCCAATCAGCTACCAATTACTCTTCATTAGGCTGACGTGTATCTCCTCTGAAAACCTATTACAGACTTCCTGTTCATAGTAGCTATCACTTGAATCAGCATGTCAGATCTATATATAGTAACACTCTTAGAGTTAGATTATCATATAATATTTGTATCGGCCTTATTACCGCTCATGCAGGTTCGGGGAAAAAATAGGCCTGTTGTATCCCATGCATGTCGTTAAAGGCGATTTACGTAGCATACATTTGGTATTTCCTATATACAGGTAAGGTGTTGGGTGTATGCTAGGTGAGATTTGGAAATCAGGAAAAGATAAAACAGCATTCAGTCAACTGCTATTTTATCAGTTAAAATTTATAGATGATGCATTACAGAATTTTAAACAATCTTTGATATTAATATAAGTTGATGAGGCTTTACTTGATCAACAACAATTTAAGATTTTAGTTCCATGCAGGCTAGTACTGTACCTTTTATAATAAATGTAAAATCGTTATTATTTTAAGGTAAAATAAATGTATCCTTTTTATTTATTTTTTGATATTTGTTTTTCATCTACTTCCACGTGTCATTATAATTCTGTACCAAGAAATTTGAATATTTCTCTGATATAAGTTTTTAATAATAATTTGTATTACACTACCATCTACATCATTTTGAAACAGACTATAACCAAATTGCTATCAGGTGTGAAAATTGAAATGTATGCTAGGTGAGACTAGGTATTTTAGAAATGTATGCTAGGTGAGACTAAACCGTGCGTTTGCCCAAAGTGGGATAGGCAATGGTTTCTGTCCCCAGGCCGGGACATACCAAAGTCGGATACGCAATGGTTTCTGTCCCAAGGCCGGGCCATACCAAAGTGGGATAGACAATGGTTTCTGTCCCCAGGCCGGGACATACCAAAGTCGGATACGCAATGGTTTCTGTCCCAAGGCCGGGCCATACCAAAGTGGGATAGACAATGGTTTCTGTCCCCAGGCCGGGACATACCAAGGTGGGATAGGCAATGGTTTCTGTCCCCAGGCCGGGGCATACCAAAGTGAGATAGGCAATGTTTTCTATCCCCAGGCCGGGACATACCAAGATGGGATAGGCAATGGTTTCTGTCCCCAGGCCGGGGCATACCAAAGTGAGATAGGCAATGTTTTCTATCCCCAGGCCGGGACATACCAAGGTGGGATAGGCAATGGTTTCTGTCCCCAGGCCGGGACATCCCAAAGTGGGATAGGCAATGGTTTCTGTCCCAAGGCCAGGACATACCAAAGTGGGATAGGCAATTGTTTCTGTCCCCAGGCCGGGACATACCAAAGTGGGATAGGCAATGGTTTCTGTCCCAAGGCCGGGACATACCAAAGTGCGATAGGCAATGGTTTCTGTCCCAAGGCCGGGGCATACCAAAGTGAGATAGGCAATGTTTTCTATCCCCAGGCCGGGACATACCAAGGTGGGATAGGCAATGGTTTCTGTCCCCAGGCCGGGACATACCAAAGTTGGATACGCAATGGTTTCTGTCCCAAGGCCGGGACATACCAAAGTGGGATAGGCAATGGTTTCTGTCCCCAGGCCGGGAAATACCAAAGTCCATAAAATTCGTAGTTGTGATTCCCTGCTAAACGTTCGGCATCCTTAAGGGTAATGGCAACAACTGGTTCACACGTTGTCAGTGTAATGTGACTTAGTGGAGTGCTGTGCTGGGTGCGTTCGGCATGAAATTTCAGCGAGGTAGCACTCCAAAGTCAGCACATCAGATCTGCACTATCGCAAGGAGGCAATTACATCAACATAGCCTGCAACCAGCACACATACACACCAGCGCACATACATTACACACACATACACACCAGCGCACACATACACACACACAAGCACACATACACACACACACCAGCACACACACACACCAGCACACACACACACCAGCACACATACACAACACACACACACACACACCAGCACACATACACAACACACACACACACACACCAGCACACATACACAACACATACACACACACACCAGCACACATACACACAGCACACATACCCACCAGAACACATACACACAGCACAAAAACACACAGCACCCATACACACAGCACACATACACACCAGCACACACACACCAGCACACACACACACCAGCACACACACACACCAGCACACATACACAACACACACACACACACACCAGCACACATACACACCAACACACATACACACCAGCACACATACACCCAGCACACATACACCCCAGCACACATACACACAGCACACATACATTACACACACATACACACCCACCAGCACACATACACACCAGCACCCATACACCCCAGCACACATACACACAGCACACATACCCACCAGAACACATACACACAGCACAAAAACACACAGCACCCATACACACAGCACACATACACCCCAGCACACATACACACAGCACACATACATTACACACAAATACACACCAACGCACACATAGCACACATACACACAGCACACATACACACCAAAACACATACACACAGCACACATACACACGAGAACACATACACACAGCACAAAAACACACAGCACACATACCCACAGCACACATACACACAGCACACATACCCACCAGAACACATACACACAGCACACATACATTACACACAAATACACACAAACGCACACATACACACACACACCAGCACACATACACGCCAGCACACATACATACCAGCACACATACACACCAGCACACACACACCAGCACACACACACACACACACCAGCACACATACACACCAACACACACACACACCAGCACACACACACACCAGCACACATACACACGCACCAGCACACATACACACCAGCACACATATACACCTGTGATTCCCTGCTAAACGTTCGGCATCCTTAAGGGTAATGGCAACAACTGGTTCACACGTTGTCAGTGTAATGTGACTTAGTGGAGTGCTGTGCTGGGTGCGTTCGGCATGAAATTTCAGCGAGGTAGCACTCCAAAGTCAGCACATCAGATCTGCACTATCGCAAGGAGGCAATTACCTCAACATAGCCTGCAACCAGCACACATACACAACAGCGCACATACATTACACACACATACACACACCCCAGCACACATACACACACACCAGCACACACACACACACACACCAGCACACATACACAACACACACACACACACACCAGCACACATACACAACACACACACACACACACCAGCACACATACACACAGCACACATACACACAGCACACATACATTACACACAAATACACACCAACGCACACATACACACACACACCAGCACACATACACACCAGCACACACACACACCAGCACACACACACACCAGCACACATACACACACACCAGCACACATACACACACACACCAGCACACATACACACACACACCAGCACACATACACACCAGCACACATACACACCAGCACACATACACACCAGCACACATACACACAGCACACATACACACCAGAACACATACACACAGCACACATACACACAGCACACATACACACAGCACACATACACACCAGTACACATACACACCAGTACACATACACACCAGCACACATACACACCAGCACACATACACACCAGTACACATACACACCAGCACACATACATACCAGCACACATACACAGCACACATACACATAGCACACATACACACAGCACACATACACACCAGCACACATACACACCAGCACACATATACACCAGCACACATACACACCAGCACACATACACACCAGCACACATACACACCAGCACACATACACACCAGCACACATACATTACACACATTGGGGCACACCTTTACTATATACAAGAATTTATATTTAACGTCATATATTTAAAACATTTAACAATAGCACTGTAATGCTATTATTGCGACAAAGTGTTACTGTGCTATTCTTGCGAGACTTAAATATGTTAATAGGATGTTAAACAAAACAGAAACAAACCAAAACAGCTTAATTACACTCAGGTATCGATATCAGCCATGTGGCATAGGACTAGAATAAGGACTGATAAGGCAGCTCCTGCGAATTCCTCAAAAATGTACTGATTAATGTATATGCTAATTGTGTTTATTGTATAAATTGTATATCTATGTACTATAAAGCGCTTTAGAGTGGCTTATCTTAGCTAGATAGTGCGCTATATCAAATGTTGTATATTATTATTATATTATTATTATTATATCTAAAAAAATAATCAACACTTGTGCGTGCGTCATGTTAAAAACTGTAACGAAGATGAGAATTGTATTGAAAAGAAAAATAACGAAGACCACTCATAACATACCAGCATGTATTGATTATACCTTCACTTATAAATGAAAATAAAATATATGAAACTATAGAAATATGCTAAAATGACATGAAAGTCACCCCAGGGTATCTCCTACATTTGTAAATGATCATTTTCAGTATAATAAATCATAGACCAAGCTACAACTGACATATTTCCACCTGTCAATCAAAATGGTCTAATAATGACCGGTGTATACTCATACACGCTATTAAGGTAACTATGTCAACACATGGAATTAATAAGAAAGCATGTGGCAAACATCTGTTGTCACCTGGCATGGGCAGAAAAGGTAATTGGAATAAAACGATGTTATTTTCACAACAATAACTTTCAGAAAAGATTCAATCTTATATACGGATAAATCCTTCATTTTTTTTTTAAAACACGATTCAAAGTAGTTTTCTGATCGTCGGCAAATCTGACTGAATCGGACAGGGTGTGTACGCTTAATAAAGGCAGTCACTCAAACAGGTCCGACGAGGACTGCCAACAGCCAAATTCACGAGACATGAAAAACACAAAACAATTGTGATTTTAGCAATTCTTCTACAAAAAGAAAAGATAGGAATGTATTTGGCTGTTTTGAGCCCGTTAATATTTATTTTTCAAACTCTAACTTTTATTATTATCGGTTCAATTCACATGTATGTGATTTGTGAGTTCCTGCGGTAAATATTATCACGCGACCTTGACTCTTTGCAAGACACTAACTGGCAAACTTCGCCACTTTCCCCATCTCGTTTTGACACATTCCTACTGTCAAGATTAAATAGTTCAGCATGATTTTACCCAAGGACGGCATTTTAACCCCAGAGTGCTTATTATGATGCCATTCTTCATTATGTTTCCCCATACGTGGGATCGTACCTGCAAGTTGGGCCTAGGCCTACTTTACTTGAGGTTTTTTTGTCCGATTCGATCGTATAATATGACTTAAACTTGCAATTTTTCGTAATGGTTAAATAGACAATGCAATCAGGAGTTACTCAACGAAATTTAACAGTTTATTGCTGCGAGCATATTTCAAAACATTTCCGAAAATTTCCGAAAAATTCCCGATAAATGAAATGGTCGCCTCCAAGGACTGGTTTTGGATCGTTCTTGAGTATCCGCGCACCCCTTTATTGACACTTTCATTTTTCCTTAAAAAAGTGCACACTTTACGCGAATATTTACGGTAGTCGATGGTGAGACATAAAATATCTAAATCACTCAATAACAATCCATAATCAAAACAGTCTACCCCTTCGGGAAGCTCAAAGGTGACTGGTTATACGTAATTTCCTTGAGAAATTTGGAACGCCTTAAGGTTGTATGTTTTTCCTGTTTGAAATGGAAATCTATATCCGAGTTATCCAAGAGCTTGTTATTAGCGCAAACACACGAAAGCTCTTCAGAGTGATAGGCGACAGAAACCGAAATTAATAGTCCTCGCTGGGGTTCTCCCAGGGTTGACTAAAAATAATGTTCTGTTACGTCTTCCATACTGTCCATAATGTAAGTGACATAGGTAATCTGTTACGTCTTCCATACTTCCCATAATGTAAGTGACATAGCTATTCTGTTACGTCTTCCATACTACCCATTATGTAAGTGACATAGATAATCTGTTACGTCTTCCATACCGCCCATAATGTAAGTGACATAGTTAATCTGTTACGTCTTCCATACTGCCCATAATGTAAGTGACATAGTTAATCTGTTACGTCTTCCATACTGCCATAATGTAAGTGACATAGATAATCTGTTACGCCTTCCATACTGCCCATAATGTAAGTGACATAGATACTCTGTTACGTCTTCCATACTGCCCATAATGTAAGAGACATAGATAATCTGTTACGTCTTCCATACTGCCAATAATGTAAGTGACATAATAATCTGTTACGTCTTCCATACTGCCCATTATGTAAGTGACATAGATAATCTGTTACGCCTTCCATACTGCCCATAATGTAAGTGACATAGATACTCTGTTACGTCTTCCATACTGCCCATAATGTAACTGACATAGATAATCTGTTACGTCTTCCATACTGCCCTTAATGTAAGTGACATAGGTAATCTGTTACGTCTTCCATACTGCCCATAATGCAAGTGACATAGATAATATGTTACGTCTTCCATACTGCCCATTATGTAAGTGACATAGATAATCTGTTACGTCTTCCATCCTGCCCATAATGTAAGTGACATAGATAATCTGTTCCGTCTTCCATACTGCCCATTATGTAAGTGACATAGATAATCTGTTACGTCTTCCATCCTGCCCATAATGTAAGTGACATAGATAATCTGTTACGCCTTCCATACTGCCCATAATGTAAGTGACATAGATAATATGTTACGTCTTCCATACTTCCCGTTATGTAAGTGACATAGCTTATCTGTTACGTCTTCCATACTGCCCATAATGCAAGTGACATAGATAATCTGTTACGTCTTCCATACTGCCCTTAATGTAAGTGACATAGCTAATCTGTTACGTCTTCCATACTGCCCATAATGTAAGTGACATAGATAATATGTTACGTCTTCCATACTTCCCATTATGTAAGTGACATAGCTTATCTGTTACGTCTTCCATACTGCCCATAATGTAAGTGACATAGATAATCTGTTACGTCTTCCATACTGCCCATAATGTAAGTGACATAGATAATCTGTTATGCAAAGCAGGCTGGTTTTTTTGCACGCGTCAACGTCATAAAAGCCTCGTTATCATTTTGTCAACGATTCATAAGTCGATCTCCCAGCTGGTATGGTGTATCTGGACACTGTAGCCGATGGTATTGTTGAACTTTTTTATGTGGATGTATGTTGAAATGATAAAATACGTATATGCACATGCTCACCCTAACTTAGCAAAGCTAATTTGCCAAATGAAACTTTGAAATATGAATATGCACGTGGGTATTTTCACTTGACAGCAAAATTTGCAAAGACATTCACACACCCCAAGTTCTTACGCTTAAAATGGGAGGGTGGATTTTGGAAGTTGCACGTGCATGATTGTTAGAAAATAATACATGCACGCGCACGGCGTATAAATACATGACTTTTAACATATTGATCACCTGGCGGGGAAATACAACCTCGTGTCGCTCTCACGCACTGAATTCCCGTGGTCATATTCCCCCTATTCTTGACACACGAGTTCCGATTGAATGAAGCAGACGATAAAAATGGCGCGTCTTTCTGACCATTCTTAATGCTGAGGTTTTGTTTTATTATGGTATGATAAAATATTTATTGTTCTTGTTGTAAGGCAAACACAATTCCTTGTTTCCCGGAGGATAATCATTTTCGGGGAAACGAGATTATTCCCGGGGAAAGAATGAATCGTGTTTCCCTACAATATGGGCAATAAATGTAACATGTTATTTTACCAGTGCATAGATAATAATGATATCCAAAGCTATTACACAAATCTGTATATTAAATGAGATGTTTCTATGATATGGAGGCGACACCAATGTCTTTATTATCAAGTAAGAACTATATAAAGTAGATAACGCTCAGATGAAGAAGTGACTAAAGGATTAACCCCAGTGATAAATTGCTGAGACAGCAACAGGCGACTTCAAGTTCAGCTGTTACCTAGGATTTTCGATATTAAACTGTGTGGTGAGTGTTACTCACCGACGACCATCCAGATGCCGAGTCGAATCCAGGTCAGGTAGTTCAGGTTCAGCATTAGGGCAATGTTACAGAACATACTCAGGATCGGTATCAGGGGCACGAAGGGGATCTGAAAAGGTGACAAGACACATCAGATGTAGAGAGGGACCATAGCATAAATACAGGACCGGGACACGCACTCGGAATAGTGAGGCACGAACGGGATATGAAAACGGGACGAACCAGAACACATAAAATATAGCTGGCACTAATAAGATTAGTTAACAGGACGGAACAAAATCCGGATTAGTGATCCACGAACGGGAATTGGAAATTGGACATGATAAACACTTCTGATCCAGTTTGGTCCAATTTCAATCATATATGCAAGCTATATAAAATGAGCTATGCAGACTAAGGTATTTACTGTTTTGGGGAACTTTACAGATTAAATAATTTTTAATAATTTCAAACGAATATTGCATTACATCCCCGTCTGCAAGAAAGTTTGTTAAAACTGTCAAAGACTTTTGACAACGAATTAAAAAGTAAAAAATAATGAAAGCGATTTTAAATGGAAATAGGATACCGAATTATGTTTAACGGAGACAGGACAACATCGATAATTACGTATGAGCTATTGATCAATTAATATCCGGTGATTAGCACATCACCTATTTATGAATTAGTGTTGGGAATTAAATATTGATGAAAAAATAAGTTTCCATACAACGCAGTCCGTGCAATATTCCTGTTTAACCATACCGGAAGTACCTACCGAAAATGTGGTGAAGGCGTCATTCTTCTCGTGAGCGACCATGACGAGGAAGCAGCCAATGATGGCGATACCGAACAGGATCACGAGGAGGATGGCCCACCATGCGCCCGCTTCTATATAACTGAAGCCAAAAATCAGGGTTGCACAGAAACAGACAATGCAGACCAGGATAAGGAAAGTGGCCAGCAGGGAAGCGTTTCCGGGCTGGAATGACCGCAACAAAGGTATTGCTTTTAATTTTTCTTTCAGGCGTCCAAAGTCGTCATGGCTCTTTGATTTCTTAAGTATAGAACTTTCTTCATTTTCCATAATCGGTCCAGGTCTCACATCTTCGGCCTCCACTTCCGGTTTTAGTTTGAATTGACATTTGTAAACCGGAAGATATCTTAAAATAATTACAGAAGCCCCAACAATGGTGTAAGCCATAAGAGTACCAATCGACATAAACTCGACGAGAGTTTCAATCTCAAACAATAGCGCCATTACTGCGGACACCATTCCGAAGGTAAATATTCCCCAGACGGGGGTCTGTGTTCTAGGATAAATGTAGGCAAATATACTAAAAAGAAGACCATCAGAAGACATTGCGTAAATTGTACGAGGTAAAGAGAACGCTGACCCAAGCAGAGACGTAGTGATTCCAAATAAAGTTCCTATAGCAACGATATATTTTGCCCATTCCGCACTTCTCATAGCAAACGCCATCGGATACGCAGCATTCGGATCGACATCATTGTAAGGAATCATAAGGGTTAATGCCGCCGTAACCATGATGTAAAGAAACGTGACAATCCCTAATGACGTCACTGTTGAGATGGGAATGGAGCGTTCGGGGTTCTTTGCCTCTTCCCCTGCCGTGGCTATTCCTTCGAACCCTATATATGCGAAAAAGCAGGTGGCCGCGCCAGAAAGACATCCACCAAATCCATTTGGGAAAAATCCACCATTTTTTGTATTTTCCCAATTATGAATGTCGGCAAAATAAAATCCAACGCAGATCAGAAATACTATGACAATCATGTTCAGCACGGTAAAAACGTTATTGAAGTTCATCGTAAATTTCGCTCCAGTTCCAACAACTATGAAGACTATAATAGTAACAGAAAACGCTATAAAGTCTGGGTAATCCGAAAGCCATTCGCTTTCCTTACTCAGGTAACCAATGTTTGTAATAGTACTGTTCCGAATGGCACCGTTGAAAATAGAGTCGAGACTGCCACTGAAGGCTCGCGCGACGGCCGACGCGCCGAGGAGATGTTCCAGGACGATGTTCCATCCTATAATGAAGCCCCATAACTCGCCAAGAGTGACATAGGTGTAAGAGTAGGCGGAACCTGCCTTGGGCACTCTGGCGCCAAACTCGGCGTAACAAAGCGCCGACAAAATGGCTGCAAATCCAGCAAAAAGAAAGGACAGGACCGCGGAAGGTCCAGCGAGATCCTTGACGACGGTGCCGGAGAGAACATAGATACCAGCCCCGATCATGTGACCAATCCCTAGAAGGGTAATATCGAAGGTGTTGAGGCATCGTTTGAGGGGCGTGTCATGAAAGTCGTCAGTAACCGTCTTCTTCCGGTTGATGGCCAGCCATAGCGAGGTCATGCCCTCTCGCATTCGTTCACGCATTGTGCCGTCTGCAATATACAAGCATGGCTTACATTGGTATTATGTAATAATATGAACTACATGTGTATTTAGACAAGTGTTGTGGAAAAGCTGATCAGCTAAACAAGAATACATTTTTTGGCTTATATTTTTTTTTTTAATTTCATTATACAATAAATGCATATACGTGTATATACGTGAAGTAGTTTGTATGTTAACTTCAAAATCTTCAGAAACTGTTTACATAAAAAATAGAAGGAGTCGGGTCATCCACGTCGATCCAACCTCTTTACTGAAACGCAAGCTTTCTTAACTGACAAAAATGCATACCAAGCCTATCTTAACACGTACTAATTGTAATGGGGGACCATTACAGAAGTCCCCCAAACTGCCCCCATAGTCGCAATGATGCATCAGAAAAGGATCACAATGGCATAAAACACCTTCATACTAAATTTGAGTGAAATCGAACAATATCTGAATTTCGACCAATCTGAAGCCTCCATATTGTTGGTATGGCAACGAAACTATGCAATTGAATTTGCAGTCCCCCAATACCCCTATATACCATGTTTCATAAAAATCAAACAATATCTAAATTTCGACCAATCAGAAGCAGGCAGGCGTTTTGTCAAATTAGAAAACAAATGTCACAGTTGAGTTTGCAATGCCATATTACACATACATACTAAATTTGAACGAAATCGAACAATAACAGAGTTTCGACCAATCAGTGACCAGTATATGGCAGCCATTGTGTCTAATTAGAAAACGGATGTCATGGTTGAGTTCGCGGTACCATATACATTGAAAATATCTATAAAACATGTAAAATAGGATAGGTGACATTGGCTATCTTTAGCGAACACCTTTAGAAATTTTAGATTACAAAAAAAATACAAAAAATCGTGGTGGCCATTTTGTTGTGACAATGTCATTTTTTTATTCCACTTTAGCGCACATCCTATACCGATACTTTCCTCAACATTTTATTTTGATGCGCCAAATATGACAAAAGTTATGGCTCAAAATGTTTCGGGCAATCAGAGGCTGTGGTGGCCATCTTGAATGGTAATCGGAAAAACAAAAAGGTGTTTGCACATCTAGAGGCTATCAGTAATGATCACTCAAAGTTTGGTGAAGATTCGACTTATAGTGTCTGAGAAAAATGTCGGAAACCTTTACGGCGGAAAGCAGAAGGAGAAGAAAGAATAATAATAAAAAAAAAATCGGAGTAAAAACAATAAGTCCCCAAACGAAATAATACCTGCGAGAGGATTATTAAGAGATGAATCGAAACAGCTTCACTATTCAACTTTTCATTTTATTCCCGGAAACAGGAAGTAAACAATAAAACATAGAAACAAGACACGGAGACGGAATACCATAATACACAAAAGCGGTTAATTCTGGATATTCTATTGATGGTTATTTAAGCATTGAACTGCTTTTACATGGTATTTATGATCTATTTGAATGACACAGCTTTGCAAGCAAACAACTCATTATGGGCGAGCGCGCCTTATGGTGTTTGATTGCAAAGCTGTGTCATTCAAATAGATCATAAATACCATACAAAAACAGTTCTATATTTATATTTACGTTTTCTCTGCCTCTTATGTTCTTTTTTAACTTATAATTTATATTTGAAATTAAAAATGCCCGCCTTATCGACAGTCCACACAATTTCGTTCAATAGTTTGAACAGCGTATTGTCGCGTGCTGATTGGCGAACAAAGTAACAAACACTTCAATTTTATTCCACAATTCAGTATCAATACAATTGCGTATGGTATGTATATAGGGTGATTTAAGTTTATCAATAGAACTCTGAGCTGAAAGTTAGATTTGAAATTGTTTCAATTTTTCCCCGGAACAAATTTCGCGCATGGACAAATACAGTGAACACCGTAAAATCCGACCTTGCCCTCCACGAGGGAGGTTTTTTTGGAAATTAATTCGAACTTTTCTCTTTGCTCATTTTGTGAAAAATTCAGGCGTGAATTTATTTGTTGATTGTATGGGAACCTGACAACAGTCGGTAGATTCTATAACATACTCGTTATTTGACATGTCATTAGAAACTGAGGAACCGTCCGTGGATGCGAGACGGGTGAAACTGATAGCGTTTGAAGTGAGTGATCTTGCGATAGAGCACAGGTTCGTTACAAATGTCTGAAATGTTTATGTGTGCTGTGACTCATATCAGTAGGTCTGTAACATATGTGTCAGTAGGTCTATAGAATATGTGTATTTCAGACATTTGTAACGAACCCCTGTTGAGCAGTGCAGTGTAACAGACGATATTTCTGATAAATTGCATGAGCGTTAAAATTGTTTCCATTGCCGGCATTGGTGATTTCAACCGATGTGCATTTTGTACGATATTGCAGACCTTGGTCTTGTTTTCGTTGTAATAAAAGTGTTTATTATTTTATTTTTTGCACATAAATTTACAATGACATTGTCAAATCTCACAATGCCCAGCGATATTTCAGCAGCCGTCACGTTTATTTATATTGGATATTGTAGTTCCGGTCAGTGTTGTATTAATACGCTAAGATTTTTGTCTCGTGCGGCATGGTAATTAAAGTCCCATCAACGACACAGCTTTCAAAGAGGCTATATAGTGACAATGCCATGCAAATGTAAATATAATGCAATATATACCATGTATGTAACACTCAGTGTCCTTTCTTCAACACATACCAAAATATTTTTCGCCAATAGATACCAATTCCTTTTTCACGATCAAACATCCGCTTTTCTTAGGTAATAAATAACAACTCTTTCGGCTTCAATGTCAACCTTCTTTTTATATTTATTTGCTCTAACCTTTCACTGAAAGACACGCAACCTCAGTGCCTTTTCTTCAAATACATACTCACGATTGCATCGCGTATATTTAATCGATAGTGTATGTATCATACGTGCTCGTGCTCGTCCATTCAACCTTCAGGTGTTGTACCACGACCTTGACGATTCATTCAGGAGGTAAAAATAATATCCATGGGGTAAAATCAATTTCTCACGATAATCTTCTATCACACACACAAATCACTATTCTATACAGATCAAGATAAGCTAAGTCCCACTGTATACCAAGTGAACATAGCAGATGGAACACCATACCTAGAGAAAATTAAATCTGCAATCTCTGTGAACTTAATGAAATTGTACAATAACACTCTTTGTTTAGTTGTAGCGACCGTCAAATAACACTTTCTGTCAATAATAGAAGAAACTGGAAATGTATATCAAGGTATTAAACAAGCCATTCGGATTAATATGTCTCACCTCTGCCCCACTTTGTTAACAAGCCATTCGGATTGATATGTCTCACCTGTGCCCAACTTTTACCATCGATGCACATGTCAAGTTTGGTTGCTCTAGCACTTATACTTTCAGAGAAACTAACTTAAACGCAAAAACGTAATGTTGATGGAGATGATGACAGAGTAAATGGTCCAATGAAAGGTAAGCCACATCCAGTATTTGATGCATGGGTTGAGATGTACTGCCTAAGATGCATCTATGGTCCAAGTTTGGTTGGTGTAGC
The DNA here is from genome assembly GCF_002113885.1 of Mizuhopecten yessoensis. Lineage (NCBI taxonomy): Eukaryota > Metazoa > Mollusca > Bivalvia > Pectinida > Pectinidae > Mizuhopecten > Mizuhopecten yessoensis. The sequence goes on from NW_018404054.1 coordinate 61,983, forward strand.
ACTTATACTTTCAGAGAAACTAAGTTAAAGGCAAACAACTCAATGTTGCCGCCGCCGCCGCCGTTGTCGGAAAAGCAACACCTAAGTCTCGCTTCCGTTACTTCGTGGCGGCGAGACAAAAACCAGTAGTATTAAATTAAATACTGTATTCAACCATGCAACTTATTCAAGCTCTTAGCTTATTTTCAAATACCACTGAAATTATATGTACATAATAACATTGTCTGATTATTGAACAAGAAACTGTTTAAACTATGTAACTAATTATGAACTAATATCACTTGCCAAATTTGTCTGATTCATAGGAGAACGGATTAACACTTTAAACCAGAACGACTGTATACAAAATATATAGATGTAAGTTGATAAAATTGTGATTTTGTATGTATCGACAACTGTGATGTTTACCATTAAAGTGCCTTTCACCATGTACAAGTGTATCATGTGTTGTAATTCTTGTCAATTGCAAATTAATGCTACATTACTGTGCATACATACACATTTAACCGTTTGAACTGTTCCCCAAACAAACTTTCAAGAAAAAATATAGCAAGTCGATCAACAGTAAAAAATATTGCCCGACCAAATATCTGACTGTTCACTTGAAAATTTTTTCGTTGATAGCAGCGCACAACAACCAGTCAGATTTACCCAACACGTAGTTTTGACAGTTGCCTGTCCAATTTTGATTGGCTGAGAGCGGCGCCCAACAGGTACGGGTTTCGGGAAACTTTTGATGCGGATAATGTCAGATAAGAACCCCTTTCGTTTATCAGGTAACGAAACAGTTGTCTTATGCCTTTACGGTCGGTTAACAGTCAAATTTCTTCCTTGATATACAGACTTACCCTCACCGCGCTATTCAATATAAGTTATCAATGGCAGAGAACACTTTCACGGGAACTGTGACGTTCGCAAGCAGACAACACTTCGTGTAGAACTGTGACGTTCGCACGCGCTAGCAATATAAAGCTTTCCCAGAGAACTGTGACCTTCGCGCGCGCTTTCATGTCGACAACACTTTCCCGATAACTGTGATCTTCGCGCGCGCTGGCAATGGCAAACAACACTTTCCCGCATACTGTGACTGACCTTCGCGTGCGCTGTCAATAGAATATCACTACCCTCGAAAATTGTGACCTACGCCGCTTCCAATTGGACAAAACTTTACCATTAACTGTGACCTTCGTACGCGCTGTCAATAGAGGGCATCAATTCCCCGAGAACTGTCACCTTGGCGCGTGTTGTCAATAGTTGACAACACTTCTCCGTCAACCGTGATAACACCACGCGCTGTCGATAGAGGGCGACACTTGATCTATGTTAACTTGGTCTAATACAAATCGATCGGTATAGCATTATCGAAATAGCAGTATACATGTATCTGGCCGGCTATTGTGTGGCTCTTCATTGATGACAAACCTTAATCCAGACAAATATCGCTGACAATACTACAATGCTACCTATCTCTTCAGATCAAACACAATGAGTCACCACAAATTACAAATTCTGTAGTGACGTTAGACTCCTCAAGAGATGAACGTAAGTGCAGCACGCGTAGGATAGTTATAAATGTCCAATCAAATCTAAGGTACATAGAGACACAGATAATAAATAACATAGACGCCTGCGGATAATATAACGAACAATTGATCGATACTAGAATTACCTCTATTGGAAACTCGTCTATTTCCCTATCCGTCGTATCATTGTGGAGTCACAATACCATTTTAACAATTAGAGTTTATCTACAGCTACAGTTCGTGGCGAGTCAGGCGAGGAGGCACGTTCCTCTGATACATACTTGGTACTAACGCGCGGTGTTGACAAGTAATACCACTTTATCTCACTAGAAAGTAAAGTATTATCTTTTAACACCAGCGATTTGGGGATGCGTGTGTACAATCGGTACCTATAGTACATACTATTTTACTAGTTTTAGACCTCTGGTACATGGGCGTCCTATTTTCTATTGTGTTAGTAGTCCTTTAATATTTCTAACTAATAATATCTGACAATTTCTCAACGCTCAATCATAGTGGTATCGTTTCTCATGTATCTATATTGAAAGGAATAGATGGGTTTGTTATCAAAGGAATACGGTACCATTATCAGTTTACAGAGGCAGGACACGGTGCATCGGCTAATGTGTAATTGTGTATACGATATTTCTTGACAACATTTATTTGTTAAGAAAATGGTAAATAATTCCTCCCATAAGTAAACATACATAATTCTAAAGAAACATCTTGATAGAAACACTATACCTAAATGCGTACCGACCAAGCACCGGTATGGCGACTACTACCAGTATTAACTCTTGAGGAAAATGACATACAATGTTTCCTCCCGGTGGTATATATAAACGGGACTTACCAAGTACCAATACCAATGACATTATATCTCATTAAAACACGATTACCAGGACGTCCCAATGGCATCGTCACTTTGGCACTTGGTTATATCACCGTGACAATAGGTTATATTACCATGACACAAGGTTATTTCACCGTGACACCAGGTTATATTACCGTGACACTAGGTTTTATTACCGTGACAGTAGGTTATATCACCGAAACAATATGTTACATCACCGTGACACTAGGTTACATCAACATGATACCAGGTTACATCACAGTGACAGTAGGTTATATCACCATGACACCAGGTTATATCACCATGACGCCAGGTTATATCACCATGACACTAGGTTATATCACCATGACACCAGGTTATATCACCGTGACACCAGGTTATATCACCATGACACTATTTTATATCACTATGACACCAGGTTATATCACCATGACACCAGGTTATATCACCATGACACTAGGTTATATCACCATGACACCAGGTTATATCACCATGACGCTAGGTTATATCACCATGACACTAGGTTATATCACTATGACACCAGGTTATATCACCATGGCACTAGGTTATATCACTATGACACCAGGTTATATCATCATGACACTAGGTTATATCACCATGACACCAGGTTATATCACCGTGACACCAGGTTATATTGCCGTGACACTAGGTTTTATTACCGTGACAATAGGTTTTATTACCGTGACACTAGGTTACATCAACGTGATACCAGGTTATATTACCGTGACAGTAGGTTATATCACCATGACGCCAGGTTATATCACCATGACACCAGGTTATATCACCGTGACACCAGGTTATATCACCGTGACACCAGGTTTTATTACCGTGACACTAGATTACATCACCGTGACAATAGGTTATATCACCATGACACCAGGTTATATCACCGTGACACCAGGTTATATTGCCGTGACACTAGGTTATATTACCGTGACACTACGTTATTTCACCGTGACAACAGGTTATATTACCGTGATACTAGGTTTTATTACCGTCACACTAGGTTACATCAACGTGATACCAGGTTATATCACAGTGACAGTAGGTTATATCACTATGACACCAGGTTATATCACCATGACGCCAGGTTATATCACCATGACACCAGGTTATATCACCATGACACCAGGTTATATCACCGTGACACCAGGTTATATTGCCGTGACACCAGGTTTTATTACCGTGACACTATGTTATATCACCATGACACCAGGTTATATCACCATGACACCAGGTTATATTACCGTGACACCAGCTTATTTCACCGTGACGCCCGGGTATATCACTGTGACACTTGGTTATTTCACCGTGACACCAGGTTATATCACTGTGACACCAGCTTATTTCACCGTGATACAAGATTATATGACTGTCTTACACGGTACAGGTGTATCAGCATCGTTATACACGTATAAGGTGTAGTCACCATGACGCTATGTTACATCATCAGTTAGTTATATCAGTAAATGTTAATGAATGCACTTTGCATCACATGCAGAAAAGTATTTTTATTATTCGCTTCAGGAAACCGTTGATGAGTTTACTTGCGATTTTGTTTACAGATATATCGTCCCATTATACGCTGTAGTATGCGCCCGTCGGATTACTTAGTCTAGTTATTACACAATATTTACTATCGTATGGATGAATGAATTCCAACTAGACAAATACAAAAATCCAACATGAAGCGCTAGCGCATTTCATTGAATTTGACTTTGTCCAGTTGGCAATCATATTGCCTATGAATGCCAACTGAAAGTAGTTAAATGCTTAAATAACCGCGTTTTGCAATGACACATTTGAAACTTTCTATTAGTGTGCATGTCTATGTGGAAGACGAAGAAATACCATCTGAGTGATTATGTTGTGATACCTGTAGTTTTGTTTAAAGATTTTTAAGATCTTTATTTAACATTAAATCCACACAGGTGTGTTGATACATAGTTACACTTTATCAACATATGTGTACATATAATACTACCTCATATACGGGATTCTTTAATGGCATACAAATATTCTTCATTTATCGGTTTCTTCGTTTTAAGATAAATTCCTATATTATGTAATAAAATTTCTTTAAATTTTCAAGATCTTAATTTCAAGGTACAAGAGGTGTACCCAGAAAAAAAACCTTCGACCTGCAGCACTTAGAACCCACGACCAAGTGGTAAGGGCTAGGGACCGTAGACGGTCAGACACCTTAAACAGCTGCCAATGCTCTCCCTCCCAGTCGCCCCCTAGGGGTGGAATTTCTGGATCTATGTATTTATAAAAGAGTATTTTGTCAAATTGCTCTCTTTCCAACAAGTGGTATACAGTTTTAAATATTCAGTGGAAATACCGATAACCATGGCAACCATATAAGACTGTTTAGAGGTCCACGAAACGTCGACGTCGGGAGTCGAACCCACGCCTACCGGTCGTCACATCGGGGTTAAAACGCTATTTACGCTCCATATACATCTCACGGCCGACAGGAGCTGGTGAACTTACACTTCTTACTAAGAGTCAATCGTTTATTTTCGTGACAGGTTACAAACATGATAAATACACAATTCTTTCTCAGATATATTGAAATTATCCTTTCACTATCTTTTAAACTTCATATTCGAAAGCGATATCCAGCCGGATTCAGTTAACGAGACAGTTCCTAGCCGATAAAACTCCTCGTTAGAACCAGTTACATTGTAAGTAGGATTCGAACGCAGACCTCGGGCAACAGTAGAAGAAATAATTCATGTTTAAACAGATTGAATCTTATTTTCAACGAACACTGATTATGATTGTGTGCACATGCAGAGATCCAGACATTTGTTATTTTCTGCGTAAAACCGTGGCAAACCAAAAAATACTGTTCATGAGAGATTGGTTCTGTTCGTACTTCCGTGGTCAGAGCTGTCGGCACTGGACCAGGACTGGACATTGTCGTGCATGTGTACCATATGGCGAGGGTTAGCCAATTGCTCTAACTTGTCTCCGTATTGCACACAGTTCGTCATTTGTCATAATACTAAACATTGTTAGTTATAAATAATAATTACAACCAATTAACAGTAATTATATCATAAGGCTATGTAGTTCATTAATTATGCATCATTCAATTTATCCACATTCAAATTGCCAATAACTATACAGTTTAAGAGAAACAGTTTAGGTACCATTTTATGGATTAATGTATTTCTATTAACGTATATGAAGGTAATTATAGCAATACTGTGCACCATATGGTGTAAGCAAAAGTCGTGATATCTCATCAACTATAATATTATAAGTACCGACAGTCTTTCATATACATATAAATCTGCAGGATAATATTTAAACAATTACATACGACTGCATTCGTACCTCAGTCGATTGTTTAATTACAGCGCCTGATCAATAGCTCTGTTGACACCCACACGCGTGTGAAGGAGCCCGCCATAGGTACTCCCCCACCATATGTTGGCATGCAAACAAGGATGTTATTGAACCAGGCTAGCCAAAACTCCATGATAAAGTCTCCCTCACACTTACCCGCCATTCCAGAGAAATTTGGAGACCTGCTAAATCCCTAAAATTGACTGTCAGTGGCGTTTGTCATGCAGCGAGCCATAGAGCGTGGGCCTGCCTCCGTTACAGGGACAATCAGGAATAAATTATGCCGCGTGCTCCACTATTGACCGACTCCAGCGTCTGTACACATGCTGTTTGCTCGATTGGATCCAACTTCCGTTCGACAAGACAAGAGTGCCACATGATTTCAACTCAATCTCGGTCAGATTTCGGTGACAGTGGTAGCTACACTGCGACCGAAGCGGAATTTCTGACAGCAACAGTTGACCTTTTCTACGGCAGCAATGATACAATTTAGGTCAAACGTTTTTGTGAAACAAAGGGTAATATCCTTTAGCAACAGTACAACTTACTTCGTTACTATATAACATCCAGCGCAGTCGGGCATGACAAACGCTATTTATGATATTAAGTATTTATAGCCACCATCATGAAGTTGCAAAGTCTTGCAAAAGTGCTTAACTGTATTAAAGTACCCTAAATGCGGGTTGTCCTGACATGGATTTGCCGAGGAATATATTTTGTATTTGTTAACTATTATTCTGAGGACTACGTTAGTCAATAAGAACTGAAATAAAACTGTAATCATGATATGGAAACAATTTTATATAAGTTTTGCGAATCTTTCTAGATTCCGATTTGTATTGGCAATTTATTTTGTTCGGCGTAATAGATTGAACAGAGGTCATTATGTTTTTCCATAACCTCCTGTTGGAATCGAACCCAAAACCTCTGGTTCACTAGTCTGACGCTCTACTGAATGAGCTAAAGAGAATATATCCCTAACATATCTACAACACCTCATAATGACTCCATAATATCAACTCTTTTATTTTTCATCTTGTTTATAGAAGGACAAAACTCTTGCATCTACAGTTCTCTAGATGAAGATTTTGAAAGCTTGGTCTACCATTTTACATTCAAGTTTCCAATCTGTTAAGCATTGAACTGCTTTCAGTTGGCATTCATATTGCCTATGAATGCCATCAAAAAGCAGTTCAATACTTATTTTTACCATTTTTGGAATCCGTTCACCTCATAGTAATGTAACAACACTTTTGTGGGGTATTGTTATACAATTTGAAAAGAAAAAGTTCTGGAGATGTTGTATGGTCCAAATATAAATTTATTAAAATAACTTTCTCTAGGTCGGTGGGTGATTTCTGGAGTATCCAAAAACACACCCGTACAGTCCGATGCCTAGCTCCTAACTGCTGTTACAAATTTACATTTACACAAAAGCAATTAAGTAATTAGTTTGAGTGACATCTGTCATTCATAGCAATCGGCCTTTCAGACTTCGGCCGTACCCGACCAGGTAAGCCAAATTAGCTGTCCTTTGTCGGAGACTGAATGCAGTGTCCGATCTGGTATGACAAGTTAATCCTCTTACGTAATATAATTAAGTTGAAAGATATATGGTATAAGATGGACAAAGTAAATGCATGAGTTAATCTGACAACAATGACACATGTCGACTTTAAAGGAAAAGCTTCCTAAATGGAACTTATCTAAATTGACACAAGTTCAGGAGAAACAATTTACACATATAGTTCCAGGATATTAATTATATTTATGTCACACGATGGTATAGATTGAATGAAAGTTTATAGGTTAAAATACGCCAAAAAACGAATATAATGATAATATTAAATCAAAGTTCAAATTTAGCACTTTTATCATAAAATTCTTTATGATAGTAAATTCAATTTCATCTATTATTATTCAGCATTTAGTTCAAATAATGTATGTATCGTGTTTGCTTGTTCTATGAAAAGAACAGCCATCGCCCAAGGAGGGTCAGTGGTATCCAACATATCAATTATGATGTCATAATAATGATGACGTCAACAATTGATCCATGACATGCACAGCCTTTATGAATGCCAGCTGAATTTGGTAGGGCTATATAGTGGCATTAGTCACCACCAGCCGTACTATTTGTGTTTTGTGCCGTGATACACATTTGTAACTTTCCACATCTTTATGGTATTATTACAACCATTAGGAGCTAGTTATATTAACATAATGTATCGCTTGGTCGATGAGCGAAGTCACTCAGTCACGTGGTCTCTAATATGAAGATCATGTCTCTAGCTCTAAGTGGCTAACTAGCCTGCTATCTTAAACAGGCCTAGCTTAAATCTTACATAGACCTAGTCTGTTATCTTACATAGACCTAGTCTGTTATCTTACATAGGTCTAGCCTACTATCTTTCATAGACATAGCCTGCTATCCTACATAAGCCTAGCCTGTTATCTGACATAGACCTAGCCTGTTATCTTGCATAGGCATAGCCAGCTATCTAACATGAAACTAGCCTGCTGTCTTACATAGACCTATACAGACAAAACCTGCTACAGTGTATGTTATATAGGCAAATCCTGATACAATGTGTGTGATATAGACAAAGCATGCTACAGTGTATGTTAAATAGACAAAACATGCTGCAATGTATGTTTTATAGATTAAGCTTGCTACAATGTATGTTTTATAGATTAAGCTTGCTACAATGTATGTTTTATAGATTAAGCTTGCTACAATGTATTTATATAGACAAACCCTACTTTTTAATGACAGCATAGTCCGCTTTTTAAGCCTAGGTTGTCATTCGATTTACATCTACGAAACGCGAGGAATTACACTAAACTCAAGTAATGCCTGGTTATAAATCTAGCCAGCTATTCTTAGATTATTGACCTAGCTTGTTGTCGTATGTAAGTATAGTATGCTATCTTATGCATGTTTTACCTCTATGATATATAGGTCTTGCCTTGGTATATTATAGACCTGACCTCTTCTGCTAAATATACCTAGTATATATACATTTGTGTAGACCGATTTCGCTGTTGATTACTATTTATAAACCCTTTTATTGTACGTGTTGTGTATAACTTTTATACAATCTGTATCTCTGTATCTGTATAGGTACGTCAACGGAAGGGGAGAGCGCATGGAGGTTTTTAGTCCGAGTGGAGACGAGATTTAAAAATCTCCACAGATTTTACAAGGACTTGTTCGTCCTGAAGATGGTTCCAGTCTATTATAGTCCTGGGGAAATAAGAGTAATGATGATGACTTCGTTAAAGAAAAATAAATGATATGGTTATTCTGTAACTAAACTATTAACCTTTTATCAGGATCGAAGATGTTTTTTATCTAACAGAGTCGAATTGTCCAAATCTATCCTCATTCATGTATGTATGTCTACCCCAGCCCTATTTCTTGATGTCTGACTTCCGGATATGGATACCTAAGCCTTGAACATCATTTAGCGTAACAATGACCGTGTGAGCCTTACCTGTCCTGGGCTGATCCTCCACACGTGTAAAATACACACGCCCCCCTAAATCCTTGTGTTCGACATCTTGGTGCTTGTTTGTTTACAACGTCATGGCGAGATCGATCCACGTCTACAATGACTGGTCAACCGTATCGAGTACAAACTTATTTTGTTCAGCTCCAAAAATAGCCTCAGTCACGGATTAATAAATAAACTAGCTATGCTATTATGACTTGAGAGGGAACTCCTCGCTTACTGGTGGGGTGTTTTTCTGTTCGACGAAATTTTAAAACTAACAGTCGATTCAATGTATGTGTATTATAAAATCAATCGGTAGTCTGCTTGGGAAAAAATAAGTTAACAAACCTATAACTACAGGTAAACCCCCTCCCCCACTCCTATTTTGATGTGATATACCTGGTGTGCGTAATAAGAGAAACACGACATCACCAACAGAAACTAATATATTATTTTATATTAGACACTGCATGTGATATGGGCCGTTTTCGGTTATCGTTTATGAAATAAAGTCGGACTCAGTAATCTGAAGCAGCTTTCAGGCGATCCTTGCAAAGCCTTGCAAAGCCTGCATAAACATTTGCAGGTCCGCAAGGACTTATAGCCGAAAATGTTACATTTAAAAACAGACAAACCGGTTGTTCCGCATAAACGATCAGGTCCCAAGTTAAAAATTACATGAACTAATATTTTTCAGATGCTTAGTCATAACATTCTTATATTGTTCGTGACTGTGCTAGGCTTATTGTGAGTCACTCTCGAACTCCAGGGAATACCCTCACTGTAATTACACTCTCGAACTTCAGGGAATACCCTCACTGCAATTACACTCTCGAACTTCAGGGAATACCCTCACTGTAATTACACTCTCGAACTTCAGGGAATACCCTCACTGTAAATACACTCTCGAACTTCAGGGAATACCCTCACTGTAATTACACTCTCGAACTCCAGGGAATACCCTCACTGTAATAACACTCTCGTAATTCGTAATTCTTTATTGATCGTAAACTGATACAGTTTATAGATACAACCTTTGCATTATACTTAATTGCAACAATTATTTCCACTCTCAAAGTGTAAGTGAGCGTAATCCCCGGATAATCGCGGACGTGCTTTAGTCAAATTGTCAAAATAGTCGTGTCCCAATATGTTTTACAAAAACAGTAGCCATTTGTATACATATTTCAAACAAAATAACTGGTTCCATTAGTGCTTTTTTGGTATTTTATTCCAAAACTTAGCGAGGCGAAACAAATATTATGACAAATTAATTACAATTAATATTCATATTAATATTCCATATCAATTGTTTATAATATATAAATATATACAAGAATTCCACGGAAGTGGATGTGTCGCCTGCGCAGGAAGCTGGGAGATTACGAAGAAATAGATACACTTTTCATTTCAAGAAATAATGTTAAAAGTAAGCAGTAATCATAGATTATGTTTTTGGGTGGCATCATTTTGAGTTTTAAGGAACTTGCTATGGATACTCATTGTCACAATTCCAAGTTTAATTTGTATGATTTTCGGATGGTTTCCCATAAATAAATGAATAAACTTGTGGATTATGATGTTAAACAGCTAGTGTTGTCAATAACATTTGGAGTAAGACGGCATTTCAGAGGTATACACGGTGAGTCAAGTGGTAGATCGAAGACGTCCAGTATACAGTTTTAGTGAAGTTTCTATTTATAGTAATAGTGACCTTAACCTTTGATCTTCGGACCTGAAAAGCAATCCCAAGCAAACACTTTTGGTAAGGAAGCACTGCATGAAGTTTGAGTTTGATCGGCCCAAGGAAACTCAAATTATCGCACGAAAACAGATTTTCTATTTATAGTAACAATGACCTTGACCTTCGGACCTGAAAAGCAATCCAAAGCAAGCACTTTTGGTAAGGAAGCACTGCATGAAGTTTGAGTTTGATCGGCCCAAAGAAACTCAAGTTATCGCACGAAAACTTCTGTTCAGACGACGTCGCCGACTCCGACATAGCAATATCTATGTGTCACCAGCTTATCGCAGGCGACACAATTATGTATATGGGCAAAGGAGTAATAACGACAGTGACAGTGCAGACAAATAAATGTCAAATTTTCAGGGCAATCTGCCCCTTTATTACGACGGGAACATGAACATTTACATATCACAACATAAAACAGAAAAACAGTCACCGTGAAACATTAATACAATACATAAACAAACATATGTTACTTACAGAAAATATGCTGTTGTAATTGCATTATGTATATATATACTTTTTTTTACTATCTATGCCTTTTATATCATATTTAGCGCTCTAGAGCTGTTAACTTTAGCAGGATATGGCGCTATATAAATGTCTATTATCATTATCATCAAGGAGTAGGACAAAACTGCTTATCAGTTCAGCTGACTTGAATTATCTAGAAATAAGGTCACTATGTGAAATTAAACACAAAAAAATCGATTTAATTATCTTCCGATAATATTTCTGTAATTATGTATTGACAATTCTACCACCTTTGCGATATAACGACATCTTTCATTGGCTAAAAAGCATGTTCTATTGGACGATAGACCATGCGCGTGCATGTATCATTTCCCAACAGACCATGCACGTTCAACACTCTTCTAAAAACCTCTGTTAATTTCAAAGGAGAATGATTTATTTCTTTGTCGGATGAAGGTACACGCATGTCTGTTTGTTATTATATCTAAAGATTTACATCTAGATTTACTAAAACCTTGTCGAGCTCGCAATCCGAATGTTCCACTGAACGTACTATAAACGTGGCTTGAAATAGTGTTTACAGTATAAAAATAATGATAATAATTCGAGGTCTTATATACCGCTTTATTACTACCTAGTTCGTAGGTCGTCTCAAAGCAGCTCACAAATTATTATCCGTGGTTATAGGGCCTTTGCAACTAGCCAATATCTTTCTCAACTGCCATTTCGGCACTCACAGCTAGCATCCTACAATTCTAGCACTGCCCAACCACGTACTCATTTACATCTGAGTAGACTGGAACAAGTACCCGCTGTCTTGTATCAGTAGTGATGTAACACAAGTACCCGTCGTCTTGTATCAGTAGCGATACAACACAAGTACCCGCTGTGTTGTATCAGTAGCGATACAACATAAGTACCAGCTGTCTTGTATTAGTTGTGATATGGGATGTGTACCCGTTGTCTTGTACTAGTTGTGATATGTGATGTATTGCCGTTGTCTTGTATTAGTAGTGATATGTGATGTGTACCCGCTGTCTTGTATTAGTTGTGATATGTGATGTATACCCGTTGTCTTGTATTAGTTGTGATATGTTATGTGTACCCGTTGTCTTGTATTTGTTGTGATATGTGATGTGTACCCGCTGTCTTGCATTAGTTGTGATATGTGATGTATACCCGTTGTCTTGTATTAGTTGTGATATGTTATGTGTACCCGTTGTCTTGTAGTAGTTGTTATATGTGATGTGTACCCGTTGTCTTATATTAGTTGTTATATGTGATGTGTCCCCGTTGTCTTGTATTAGTTGTGATATGGGATGTGTACCCGTTGTCTTGTGTTAGTTGTTATATGTGATGTGTACCCGTTGTCTTGGATTAGTTGTTATATGTGATGTGTCCCCGTTGTCTTGTATTAGTTGTTATATGTGATGTGTACCCGTTGTCTTGTATCAATAATGATACAACACACGTACCCGTCGATTGTATAAGTAGCTATACAACACAAGATATTACTCAGGTACCTGTTGTCTTGTATAAGTACCCGTTGTCTTAGAACTAAGTGTCAACGCCCTGTATCCATCGAGTATCCGTTAAGGTCCAAAATCGTGGGATTTTTTTTTGTTCCACACCAATAAGAGGGCTTCCAACCAGAGCGACTTCAGTGATATATTTCGAGTAAAACTTCCAACACACGATTTCGAGAGATGCTGGCTAATGAAAGTATATGCATGTCTATTCATGAATGAGGGAAATGCTTAAATACTCGTTTGTTGTAGCACAATGTAATCATGTAGGAAGTCTTTCGTTTTTGCAGGTGTGGATCTACACGGCAGACTGGTGGAGTAAAGACCGTAGATAGGGAAAGCAGTGGTTTATACCCTTTCTGCTGTATACTACATTTCGAACCACTTAAGACATAGATTTATGTTCGTTTGACATTTTGCACCGCTGATTAGTCCTAAATGGACGCAATTGTCAAACGTTCATTAAAATGTAAACTTTGGCTTTCTGCATCAAACAAAAAGTTCAAATAGATGCATTCTTTCTTCGTATTTATGGTGATTATGTTACCTAACAAGGTAGCTGACTGTCAGTCCCCCAACGTTGGCCGTAGCTTAGGAACTGGAATGTTTTCTATTACAGTTTACATGAAAGAGAATATCTGGTGCGGACATCCTTCTGTCAAAATGTCTTAAATCGGGCTATGTGCTTGGTGGGAACTATGTTTAGCTTTCTGAGTCTACAAACTCAAATTCAACTTGGTGCATCTTTCTTCGCATTTATATTGGTTATTTTAGAACTCGCCGTCCTGATAGTTATTATAATGTCATTGATTTCAAGATACCATCATATGGTCTTTTACTTTCTTGATGTTCAAAAACAAAACATCGTCAAATTGACTGGGAAATCGACAGACTTGGCACAGTTAAATATATATATTGTCTTGGTAAGCTCTTCTATAAGTTCAACCTAGTTTGAAAACAAAAACAAGAGAGCGGAAGTTTCGATAATCAAACACAAATAGCTATTCAAAATATCTCGGAATGTTGTTTTCATCAGTTCATATCAATACTGATGCCCAAACTGTCCACAAAGTACTGGTTTCAGCTACATGTATCTCAACCATCATATGGATCTACTGGTGGGTTACTTTGTCCCCGAGGTTTGCCGTAACCATGATGGCCTGCAGTTATCTCTCTGAGTAGTGGTCCGTAGACTAAGCTGGTAGAGGTTTTAGTCCCCGAGGTTTGCCGTAACCAAGATGGCCTGTTGTCTGCTTTGAGAAGTGGCAAGGTTCATAGTATACACACTTTTCTATTGATTTAATTTGAAATTAACCAGTATTTCTCTTGAAATTCATCAATTAAGGAGTTTTACGCTACAGTAGTTAGACAATTTTGATCTCCAGTTTTTGGCCTATAGCATCGCTGATGAGTCCTAGAAGGAGGAAGCAGCTGTACGATGGAGCGTAATTAGTTTTTGTTATTCTGTATCTTTTACCAAAGTTTAAAGGTGCCGTCACGTTTCGTGTGTTGCGTTCATTTTTCTTCAGTATGATATATTTTTCTAACTCGTTATCACGCCCAAATGTCCTGGTCCCTTTGTCAAGCTATGACATAGAAGCTTCACAAAATGACCAGTCGGTCTTGATCCTTGCGACACGTTTAATTCGTACATTGTTTGTGTATAGAAAGAAAACTTTAATATTACATATTTCCAAACTAATGAATCTTATTGGAGATCCTCAAAATACTGCTTTTAGTAAACGAATTACCTTTAAATCCCTCACCCAACTTTTGCTGTATTCTCAATCAATCTATTTTTATAATTTCCTTTTTGTGAATTACAACTTCCTGTAGAATGTCTGTGTATTTTACCACGGAGAACCATTCATTTCGCTGACGGTCTTATATCATTACTAGAGTCCCTAGTTTCTGAAGCAGTTTAAGTGATAGTCGGTCGTGTGATACGATATCCATCTGTCGCCATTAACTATGATCGTTATCACCGACACAGTCATGTTCATCCTACAGTATATGATCGTTATCGCGGACACATGTTCATCCTAAAGTATGCCCTATCATCCTGCTTCATCAGGCGGATAATATGCATAATGATTATCTTTTTGCGAGATTTAAGCGCATGTCTGATCATATTTATAGGTAAATAAAACTGAATAATATCTTGTTGTTGCTATATATATCATTTTCAAAGCTTGTCAAATATGAGGCCTATATATTTTGCGGTAGTTAAATAAACATGAAATTGGTGAGGTTCACGCCTCCTACATTTGTACTGGTTATGTGTAAATCAGGAAATGAATGTCCTGTATAAAGACTGTCAGGTGGTATAGTGTTCTGTGTTGTGTAGAGTTTTCTGCGTTCCGATGTAAACAAGCTCATAGCATTCTTCAGCGACGGTAATTATTTAGGTTACCTTGTCTGTATATTGCTGTAGTTCACGCACTAAGAGGATACATAGCGAGTTTCCTTTTTGGTGAAATTTATCGACATTTTAAGCAATAGAAAACACTGTTCAAGGTGTTTTTTCAGGGGACTTACAAGTGATGTCATTTTTTCTTTAATTTTCAAGAAATTATTTGGATATTTGCCGGAATCCCCTTTTGATATATGACCTTGATCCCGAGTTCATCGACAACATATGGAACTTTGACATCACGGTGCTTAGACGTATCGTTACATTGAAACAAAACTCACTGTTATGGCGATGCATTATAAACTGCATTCGTCTAGCTATTTAATTGGTCTCGGGTAAGGATGAACAATCGCTAGGCACGTATCTGGATCTGGATACATACGGTTCAGATACCAATACAGGCTTGATAAACCGGGTAGAGAGAGAGCAGCGCACACTTCCTAGTCACTATGGAGGAGAGCAGATCTAAATTCCTCCACTTTATTTAGCGACACAATACTTTCCTCCATGTGGTTCCAGTCAATCACTTTTCTTATGAAATGGCACTTTGAACTTAAAAGCAGTTAGTATTGTTTCTGATTGAAGATTTTAATACGTTGTTTTTGTGTAATGAGGTCTTGGTAATGTTTTTTTGTGTGATTCGTCTTCCGCTTCTTGCAGATATTTGGGTCGATAGCCACAACCCAGCCGTTTGCGATCTTGGAAAGGAATGTCATTCTGATGATTTACCTCCTGTGTTGAAGAGTTGGAAGGTCTAGCTCGTTTAACATGTCCGTGACACCTCCGGGATGTCGACTACGGTAGTCTCCCTTTATGAAACGTGCAGCCTTCCTCTGTACTGGGGCTATTTATTCAATATCCTTGATAAGAAATGGACCCCATAGCACGGCACAGTATTCTAGGGTGGAACGGATGAGTGTTTCGTATGCCAGTTTCTTGGTTTCAGGTGAACATGCTTTCAGATTTCTGTGTAGGAATCATCAAGTAGATGACGCCTTACTAGTTACCTTGTTAATATGATTTGACCATTTCATGTTGTTTGACAACAGCTCCCCGAGATATGTAAGGTCATGGACCTCCTGTAGAATATGAATGTCCGGTGAGTAGAAACAGGACGACTTGGGTTTCACACGCATCACAAAACACTTGTTTGCATTAAAACGCATGCCCTAGGTTTTAGCCCATCGCCCAAGTTGTCGGAGATCCCAGGGGCGTTTCAAGGATATTTGAAAGAGGGGGCGTAGAATAAAATCTGTCTGAAAACAATTTGAACCTTTTTTTTTGCTAAAAAACATAAAATAATTGTGAAATGCACTAATGTAACGGTTCTTGACTTGGAGCATGTATATTTTATAGTTAAAGTGTCAGGGTTTGACATTTTTTATCAGAGTATTTGTTTAATTAATGAATATGATAAATTGCCATATTCAATACAATATTAGCAGATTACGATATTTTTTTTATATATATTTTTTTTTTGAAAAGGGGGCGTACGCCCATTACGCCCTAACCTGGACCCGCCCCTGGATCCTCTTGTAGTAAGTTATGAACTCTGTATAACAGACAATCGTCGGCAAAGAGCCTTACTTGTGATCTGACCACATCCGGCAAGTCATTTATATGACACAGGAATAGGACCGGTCCAAGAACTGTGCCTTGTGGGACTCCGGATAGAACTGGCACAGACGATGATGATTTTTCCTTCCACAACGACTTTCAGTCATCTGACGGGCACACAGAAAAAATGTTAACCACGAGTTAGTGGGCCTTGTATCCCATATTCATATATTTTGTGTAACAGTTTCTTGTGCGGTGCTTTGTCAAAAGCCTTGGAGAAATCCAAGGCTATGACGTCTATTTGTTGTCCTTTGTCGAATGATGACATAAGGTCGTTCGAGGCAGCAAGAAGTTAGGTTTCACACGAACAACCTTTTCTGAAACCGTGGTTGAGCGAGGTCAGAATCCTGTTCGACTCCAAGTGATACAGCAGGTGTTTGCACACAATCTGCTCAAGCAGCTTGCATGGTACGGAAGTCAGTGACACCGGACGATATTTTCCCGGGAGGTGTCTGTCGCCCTTCTTGAACACTGGGCTGACATGCGCGCTCTTCTAATCTAATTAATGGTAGTGATTTCCAGAGTCAAAGTATTTTTGAAATAAGGCCATTAATCCTGGTGCAATAGCGTCTGATGCTTGCTTCAGCACGATATGCGGGATTTTCAATAGGTTGTACACACCTTTAGTGGGTACTTTCAGGGACGTCAGCGGTGTAATGACGGTATGTTTAACCGGTTGAGTGGTGCACGTGGTATCATCATCTTTAGTGAACACGGAGTACTGCTCTACTGAGAGATTAACCTTACTTATACTGTCACCGACTAGGTTTCCACGCGTTGTTATTGGGGCGACGCCTACATTGTCCTGCCGTTTAGACTTTATATAACCCCAAAAGGGTTGAGTTGTTTTATTCACATAGGTCCATTCCGCTTTCCGGAAGCTCTTACGGCAACCGCGTTGATGAATTCGGTAGAAACTCAAGTCACTGGTCTTCTAAGCCTTGTTGTATAGTTTGCTTTTCTTCCTTAGCATTCTTTTTAGATTATGATTCAGCCAAGGTGGTGGTCGTTACCCTGAACAGTTTAGCGGGGACGTGACGGTCAATAGTATCCTGTATCGTCGTCTTGAACTTAATCCATACGGTCTCTACATCTACCATTTCGCAGTCATTACACAGGCTACCAGATAGAGATGACAGTTCCTGGTTGATACTATCCCAGTTTGCCTTGGTAAACTTGTAGATTTTTCTACAGACATGGTTGGTTCTGTATCAAAATCCGTAACAATCATTGGTTCATTGGTTCATTGATTGCGACACCGTTGTAAGCGTCAGTCGCTTCTTGACGTGCTTCTTAATTCTGTCTACTTCACTGGAGTGGTCTGATATACCTGGTATGGATGTCGAACTCTTTACTAGGGAGGGGTTGTTTGTAAAAACTAAGTCCATGATGTTATTGTCCATAGTAGGTGTTTCATGAACCTGGGTAAGGTAGAAATCTGAAGCCAACTTGGTGAGATTAAGCTGGATTTCCTTGTCTGGTGATAGATCATTAACTGTAACACTTTCCCTGTTTACTTTGGGGCAGTTGAAATTCCCGGAAAGAAGTATGTGTTTCGGTCCTCCTTCGTGGATTTTTGCGAGCGATTTCGACAAGTTTAGAATGTCTTTGTGGTTTCGATGTGGCATATAAATGCACCCTATTAGTAGGGCTTTATTTCCCCTCGTCTGAATTCTAGTCCACTCTAGCTCACATTCTGTGACGAATTTGACCGACTCCGATGATGTGATGGAGTTATGCACACTACTCCGCCCCCTTTTTGGTGTTGCTATTTCTATTGTGAACTCGGGTGGGAAAAGTTCACTATTCTGAATAGGTACATGTCCTTTGAAGATTACAAAGGAGTGATAGCCGTCCTCAAAGCCAGTCTAATGCATCGTTACGCGACCGTGAGATTCTTTTGATGTTTATCAAAGGATCAAACTTGTCGTTTCGTCTCATTCACAAGGTTGTGCACGCCGATCCTTGAATTGTGCCACAGCATATTCCAGGGGTGCAGAGAGCGTTAGTGAGCGTAACCCCTGGAGTAGCGAGGATGGGAGTGCGCCTGTGGAGGAGAATTCAGTGTACTGTCAGAAATAACTTATTCTGAGTCTATTCTTGACATTTTCCTCTAAGCTGGCGGTGTAAAAGATGTCTATGGAAACTGATTTACCTGACTTCAAGATTCTTGAGAACTCTTGTAAAAATATTCAAGCACAGTTTGGCCTGTTTACAAAGAAAAGATATGCCACAGTAATTATTGCAATATTTTGCCATTATGTACCTACTGTATTAAAATATATTATCAAAGGAATTTAATGATGAGTTTTTACATTTTATCAAAATATTTGCAAATAAGATTATATTTTGTCGCGTAGGGTTGTCTAGACATGCTAGTGGTAAAAATGATCCAGATCAAGTATTGTCAGCTTGATGTGTCGCTTCCCGTTCCGGAGTAGGTTTTCAATCGCTCCAAAATATTCTCATTAAATATTATATTGCGCTAAAAAGATTTCCCTCGCAAACTTCGTTGGCTCCATCTGTTGAAACTACCAGCAAAATATTATTATAAGATTCTATGCTTTTTGATACTTCTTCAGAAGTTTCTTGGCATATTTTTTCCTGTGACCTTGTAAGAGTAGGTCAATTTCATTTTCCTTCTCAAATTGGTTAGCTCTATTCCAAAAAGCTACAAGCCAAATCTTATGAATCCATTTCTTTTAGTTCTTAAGAACAAATCCTTTAAAATGTTGTTGCCCTTTGTGACCTCAAAAAGTAGGTTGAGGTCATTTTCATTCGTAAACTTTGGTGAGCTCTATCCCAGGAAGTCACCAGCCAAATATTATAATTTTATGCCTTTTAATTCTTCTTCAGAAGTAGCTTGAACCGTTTGACATATTTGAACGCTGTGACCTTGAAAGTAAGTCAAGGTCATTTTCAATCTCAAACTTTGTTGGGCTCTTTCCCAGGAAATAACCAGCCAAATATTAAGGTTCTATATCTTCCAGTTCTTCAGAAGAAGTTGTTCTAAGTGTTAAACATATCCAACTCCTGTGACCTTGAAAGTAGGTCAAGGTCATTTTCTTTAGTAAACTTTGTTGGGCTCTTTCCCAGGAAGTAACCAGCCAAATATTAAGGTTCTATACCTTCCAGTTCTTCACAAGAACTTGTTTGAAGTGTTTGACATATCTGCCTAATGTGACCTTAAAAGAAGGTCAAGGTCATTTTCATTCCCAAACTTTGTTTGGCTCTTTCCCAGGAAGCTACAAGCCAAATATAAAGATTCCAAAACTTTCAGTTCTTCAGAAGTCGTTTTAAGCATTAGACATATCTGACCCCTGTGACCTTGGAAGTAGGTCAAGGTCATTTTCCTTCTCAAACTTTGTTGGGCTCCACCCCAGGAAGCCATCAGCCAAATATTAAGATTCTATACCTTTTAATTCTTCTTCAGAAGTCTAAAGTTTTTGACATATTTGACCCCTGTGACCTTGAAAGTAGGTCAAGGTCATTTTAGTTCTCAAACTTTGTTGGGCTCCTACCAACAAAGCTTTCAGCCAAATATCATGACTCTAGGCATGTCCGTTCTTCAGAAGAAGTTGTTTAAAGGAAAAGTTGACGGACGTACGGATGCCGCACAATGACATAAGCTCACTTGCCCTTTGGGCAGGTGAGCTAAAAAATTAATTAACAGAATATGTAACAGTGTCTTCAGTAATACCAGATATATTTCAATCGTGTGGCTAATATTTAATTGCCACACTCGTGAAAAATATTTGGTTTTACTGACGACACTGTTAGAAATCCTCTATATATTGATTTTTTTTTAGAAGAAGGTTATTGAAGTGAGGTCGCCAGGTAATAAAGTCAGTGATGTAACTTAGCGCCGAAAAGTAGTTGTTAACAACACAAAATCCTTTATACATTGTAGAAGCACAAGAGGCGTCGATCATAGTCACTAACCAGGTTTACACTGTAGAGACCCCAAGTAGAATAAGGTTGATCATGGAATAGTGTTAGCCCGGAATAACTCTTGCGTCTAGCTGTATGCTAATATAACTGAAAGCTAGATCATCACTGAGAAGTTTATAAAACACCCAATTGTAATAATGCCACTTTTAAAACCGGACAGTTAAATTTATTTACCTGATCAATAAGTACCTATTGGAGGCCAGACGAAGGATACCATCCAGAAATGTCAGCAGATCTGGCCAGGTGAAATAATTTTACTTTTCGTCTACAAATCTTACAGCTTCTACACATAAGGCTGTTCTGGCCCGGTGATGATCAAAATCATGTTTTTTAACTGTTCCACTAAAACTCTTACAGGTTAGAACTACACACAAGGGCATTCTGACCAGGTGATAGTAAAATTTTTTTTTTTTTTAATGTGTTTTTACTGTTCCTCTAAAATTCCCAAAGTAAAACAAATGACAACAGCTAGTGTATTAGGTATTTGTATTTTTTACTCTATGACTAGTAACATATATATACACATAGTTGTAACCAATATGTTATACACACATAAATCTATATACATTGTAGGTGGATACTCTAATGAATAGTCCTCCTGAAACACGGAATCAAAGTTTACTACCCAGAGCACCTGTTTTCTATATATTCTTTTAAATATTTAGTGGGAATGTCCAACTCCTTTCAAGAGTTAAATCTAAAGTACGTCCCACATACTATAGTAGTAAATAATACTGACGAAAATAAATCATAAACATCAGGAGTTGGGATGTTTTTCCAGTCTATATTATATTTGCTGTATAGTACTTTCATACCTAAAACTTTCCCCCAGTCAAGTACTCACCCTTCACAGGTCTAATCTATATTTGCTGAACAATAGTTTTAGCATTCTCATACTTTATATATTATGTGGTGTACTAATATTCGCTGCAATGAGAAATTTGGCTTCATGACGAAGGGCAAAACAGGCAAAAGTTAAAATAAAAATATACAACATTTGATATAGCGGTGAGAATTTCCCGGTTATCAGTATTTCTGATACAGTTAGAAACGATTACTGACTATGTCTAAAATATTCATGTCAGCATCAAAACCTCAAAAATGCATAATGTAGCTCAAAGATATAAACACAGTACATCTGTGATCATTATATCTGTCATATATTATAAACTTTCTGAAGTCTTAAATAGCAGTCCAAAGTTAATCTATGTTTATCAGTTTTGTAGATATAATATCTTTTTTTCAAAATTTGGGTAACATATTGAATTTTAAATCAGATATACTGCAGGTAGTTTATTAGTTTTCACACTTTCATGACTTTAATCCTTGTTGAAACCGCTATACATTTTTGTACATACTGTCTCTACAGTGACATTCAAAGTTTAGAATGAAAGGAAATATTGCACTTATGTCTTCAGTCATGATTGCCGACCAGATTACCCCTTTATTCACATTCTTGTCATGTGCCAAGTTGATATCAAGTTGTGATATTTGATATTGACAAGTCAAAAATTGACGTCAATCTGTTGGTGACAAATATCAATTAATGCAAAAATATTCAATATTCAATCATAATAATCTTCCCTAGATTGCTCCATATTATCTCTGATTTCTTTCATCAACTTTAAATTCCTCCTATTAAAATAGTTCAGAATTAATGTAGCATTAATTATCATTCTTTTGAATTTGTTAAGAAACAAAATTCAATGAGATTATAAGAACAAGACATGTGTATTCTAGTATGTAAAACACATCTTTTACTAAACTTTCATTAAATAGTGTTGGAAACTTAATCGGAATAATTTCAAAACTTGAAAATAATGAGCTACACAAAAGATATCTTTACAATTTTCTACTTCAGTCTATACACAAGACGAACAGCATAATCAACAGTTCAGTCTCAATCAACAAGATAAACATAAACTTATTTACTAGGGTGCCACAATATATCTGAAAACAGGTATATCGCAATACACAGGCATATCGTATCGTACCACAATACAGAGATGAAATATTGCTGTATCGCGATATTTTTCAAAAGCATATTTTTATGTATCTCATTCTGCTTGGTGTTTTAACTTTGCAAATTACTACAAATTCTAACAGATATGCCAATAAGCACAAAACAGGCTTCTAATAGTTCAAATTTTGTAATCAATGGTTGGTTTGACAAAACTCTTAAATCTATGTAATCCATACTATTGATGATTAAGTTTGATAACATCCTGACAACAACTTATTATAAAATTGAGCACATCCTTCCTATGACAATGTATCGTGATACACTATTGGCGTATTGTTACATCCCTATTATTTCCACACACTTTCATTAGAATTGTACTGCAGTTTGATAATATTTAAGCATGTTTAGTACCGGCTCTATGAAAGTAAAAACTAAATGCTTTATTGAAAGGTGGCGGCAGTTATTCTACTACTGTCATATAAAGGTGGAATGTGTCATCAAAATTAGTCCATTAACAAAATAAACTCAGATTGTCAAATATTACCCATTCAACTTCTTAGCACCATCACAATCTAGGCATGGCACAAAGTTTTCAGATATTACCCATTCCACTCGCTAGCACCATCACAATCTAGGCATGGCACAAAGTTCTCAGATATTACCCATTCCACTCGTTAGCACCGTCACAATCTAGGCATGGCACAAAGTTCTCAGATAATTCCTCTTTGGCCAGCACGGGTCAATGTTTGATGTTTTGACCTTCTCGACCTCTAGGGGTTCTGTGATATGTTCCTGATTTTGGATTGAGAGAAATCACTCCTGATAGCCAGGCGAGTTCTAGGGGAGGCTTCCCATCTCAATCAGACCTTAGACTGCAAAAGTTAGCATCATCCCCAGGAAGGCTGACATCACATTGAACAAGAAAGTCAGCGAAAGTATGGATTCCAGCTCCTACAACAAGACCGAGATCAGTAACATGGTATTTTATTGACAGTTTTTTAAATTCTCGATAAAGACATGTACATGTACAATACATGTAAAGCTTAATAAGCTTGTTTAGTAATACAGTAGTTAGAAGATCAGAAAGTCAGCAAAAGTGGCATTGAAATATTTAAACAAGTTTTTGTGATAGGATTCAAAGCAGAAGTAATATAACTCATATACAGGTTCCAAATAATCTCAGCTGAACTAAAACAATAAATTAAACAGAAAAAATTATGAGACAATTGTTTAAAAATATGATTTGAAAACTCTGTTAAGTACATACTTATTTATCAACTCCAAGACCATATACATGAGGGTTACCGGTATTGCCAGAGTTGTTACCTGAGAACTGATTTTACTTATTTGTTCAAAACAATTAGAACATCATAACACCCTTGGATGTATAACTATATCTCTGGTATTGAACACCTTAATTGTCTGTTACATATGTACAATCCATGTTGTCACTAACCTGTTAGTTATGTTCATTTTCCAGAATTTTCTGTTTCTTGCGATTCATCATATATTGCAAATTGCAAACCTCCACTGGTCTTAGATGTAGTGGACTGGGCGGTTGTATCTAAATATTACCCAATTAGCATGAATCAATACAGTGAAACCAGTGGCACTACATGTAATAGGTTTTCCATCTGTTCCTCATCAATACTAAGCAATCAATGCTGTTCCTTCTGGATAAAATGTATTAAACAATGATAATAAAATCATATGTATTTATTATAACTCCCAAAAGCAGACGGCATTCATAGCAAGATGGCCTTCATACCAACTATGAGTGTGATGGCTGTATTGCTGAGGTCAGTTCTACTATAGATATCAGTTATCATTTCCCTTCCTGAATATAACTTTATGTTTGCAGCAGTGATAGGAAATTGGTTTCAAATCATAATCAGTTTATAATTTTATGGGACTGAATATCAACATGAAGTGAGGACACTACCTTTACATTGATAGCCAGAGTTGTTAACTTAGTACACTAGGTTTCGTTCTTTTATAATGAATGGATATCAAGCAACTTTTATGCATTTATATCAATATTAGTATAAATCATAAGAATATATGACTTTCAAAGCATACCTTACACTTTTATCGATTATGGAACTTGTAATCGATAATCGGATTTGGAAAGGGCAAACTGATGAATTTTGAATCGTAATCAAACATCAGCCCATCACTAGTTTGCAGGATCAGAAATCATTTTAATTTTAAGAGGTATGATGAAATTGCTATTTCTTAATCAAATGGTTCCCCTATGACATATAACCAGGCCATTCATTGGATTACCTAATTGTGAACATCCACAATTACCTGTCACACTTGAGATAACCAGTTACCAGTAGTATTTCTATAGAAGATTTGTTTTCACTTAAAATCTAAATGAACAAAGCTATAGAAGATTTGTTTTCACTTAAAATCTAAATGAACAAAGCTATAGAAGATTTGTTTTCACTTAAAATCTAAATGAACAAAGCTAATCTATAACACTTCATTTATAGTCAAACATCTAGTATATCTATCAAAACACAGATGCAGTCACATGTTGTTGAGGAATTTAAAACTACATAAATACAGTTAAATATATTTCAACCACCCTACCCATTCCAAAGTGGTGTTTTGGTTCCATAAAAAAACATTTCATGGTCCAAGAAACTGACATAACAGGATCCTATCCTTTTTTTCACATCCCTTAATATACTAAACCCTGCTCTATAAAGCCCTTACCTATTGACCCCTGACCTGCAGTGGTATCAGTCCGATGTGTCAGCTCCAGGTTGTCACACCAGCCAAGGTGCCTCTCTATGTCGAGGGATGCATTGAATAAACCCTGTACTAGCTGCATGGTCTCGCGTGTGTTCACAGTGGGAGACGACACTGACGTCACACTCTACAACATTTCAAACAAGTCATTCTTTATTTGGGTGTGACAGAAAAATCACAATTCGATATCCAGTCTGCAGTTCTGTACAGGTCTGGATACTTAATAATTTGACCCAAAGGGTTGACTTTTTTGTTTCCTCCCTAAATCGGGGAATTATCTTATTTATATACAAAACTTACTTTTCCGACAAAAATGTAATGAGGGCAATTTCTAATGCAGGAATTTTGAGAAAAAGAAGCTGGTGATGTTTAATAGAAAAGCATTGTTTATTGTATTTTAGACACCTACTCTTACAATAAGTATAAAACATAAGATAACATTATGAAATAAGCTGGACCCAGCACTACCCACCTGTCTGATACTGCTAGGTGAAGGTTGGCCATCTGACATTGATGGTAAGGTGGGAGAATTACCCAAGTTTTTCGTTTTATCTGCTATGGAATTTGTGTCTCCAAATACAAGGTGTTTCATAGCTCCGATATCCCTGTTAACACAAACAGAACTATAGGCGAAAAGTTTCTGTAATCCCTGCTGATCTATATACAAGTTCTCTCTGAAAATATCAAGGGTGTTTAGTTTGGTTGTCCTTTACGACCTATTCACAGCTATGGTCATTTAAGGAGGAGCCAGGTTTTGGTGGTGGAGGAAAACCAGATTACCCTGGGAAAAACCACTGACCTGTGGTCAGTACCTGGCAACTTCCCCACGTAGGACTCTAACCTGCCACCCCAAGGTGCAGGGCTAGTGATCATAGATGTGATACACGTTAACCACTTGGCCAACACGACCCAAAAAAAAAGAAACTGAATGCTAGATAGACACATGTATTCAACTACATATGATTGTGAATTAACTTGTAAGTTTGAAAAATAAAAAATGAATTACAACTTTTGAGAGACTAGTTGTGTGAATGAAACAACCGTTCTCTAAGAACCAAGAGAGCAAAAACTGGTGTGACTGTCAAGTGAATCAAAACCCAAAGTATTGTTTTTGATAATGTCTGATTTACAATGTGGTATATTGTTTTTGATATTGTCTGAATTACAATGTGGTATATTGTTTTTGATATTATCTGACTTACAATGTGGTATATTGTTTTTGATATTGACTGATTTACAATGTGGTATATTGTTTTCGATATTGTCTGATTTACAATGTGTTATATTGTTTTTGATATTGTCTGATTTTCAATGTGGTATATTGTTTTTGATATTGTCTGACTTACAATGTGGTATATTGTTTTTGCTATTGTCTGACTTACAATGTGGTATATTGTTTTTGATATTATCTGACTTACAATGTGGTATATTGTTTTTGATATTATCTGACTTACAATGTGGTATATTGTTTTTGATATTATCTGACTTACAATGTGGTATATTGTTTTTGATATTATCTGACTTACAATGTGGTATATTGTTTTTGATATTGTCTGATTTTCAATGTGGTATATTGTTTTTGATATTGTCTGACATACAATGTGGTATATTGTTTTTGATATTATCTGACTTACAATGTGGTATATTGTTTTTGATATTATCTGACTTACAATGTGGTATATTGTTTTTGATATTATCTGACTTACAATGTGGTATATTGTTTTTGCTATTGTCTGACTTACAATGTGGTATATTGTTTTTGCTATTGTCTGACTTACAATGTGGTATATTGTTTTTGATATTGACTGATTTACAATGTGGTATATTGTTTTTGATATTGACTGATTTACAATGTGGTATATTGTTTTCGATATTGTCTGATTTACAATGTGTTATATTGTTTTTGATATTGTCTGATTTTCAATGTGGTATATTGTTTTTGATATTGACTGATTTACAATGTGGTATATTGTTTTTGATATTATCTGACTTACAATGTGGTATATTGTTTTTGATATTATCTGACTTACAATGTGGTATATTGTTTTTGATATTATCTGACTTACAATGTGGTATATTGTTTTTGCTATTGTCTGACTTACAATGTGGTATATTGTTTTTGCTATTGTCTGACTTACAATGTGGTATATTGTTTTTGATATTGACTGATTTACAATGTGGTATATTGTTTTCGATATTGTCTGATTTACAATGTGTTATATTGTTTTTGATATTGTCTGATTTACAATGTGGTATATTGTTTTTGAAATTGCATTTTGTAATGTTTTCGATATACATTATTATGTCCTTGCACCTGATTTTATGGCAAGAGAGCTAAAGAAAATATAGGTCACAAGAGACAATGATATAGAACTACTCCAGATGTTTCAACATGTGACAGACTGCTGGACTTAATGAGCTAAGCATAAACTCTATAAATCATGGACAGACCGACATGAACTGTTTCAGGGAGCACATAAAAACTTAAAATACTAGTTAGCTGACATGAATGATGAATACTGCAAGTGAAAAGAATGATGGTTGTATAAATGTCTGACACTACCAACTAATGAGCAGGTCGGATACTATTATAGACAACATAATTTGTTGTTTTATGGTCAGAGATTGACATTTCTTACCTCGTCCTCACCGCAGATATTGGCTGTTCATTGGATTGACTTAATAATCCCCTGGACGCAAGCCCAGTGTGGTCAGTTAATGAACTGGAAATGCCCCTGGCTGCTGGTACAGTGTGGTCAGTGGACGAACTAGATAGTCCTTTTGACGCAAGCCCCTGCAGGTGGTCAGTTGATGAACTAGACAGGCTTCTGGCGGCCAACCCAGTGTGGTCAATGGATGAAGTAGATAGGCCCCTGGATACCAGCCCCTGGTGGTCAGTTGATGAACTAGATAGGCCCTTGGATACCTGTCCCTGGTTGGTAGTGGAGCTGCTGAAGTTGAGCTGGAGAGACATTCTCTGTTGTATATCATGTTCCAACATCTCTTGTTGTCGTTGAAGTTGTGTCTGTCTGTGAATCAGACAAACATAATTGAAATGCCAAATGCCCTACAGCCAAACAATATTATATGGGACATCAAACTGTTACCACCATATGTCTAATCAAATATACATAGCTGGATAAAGCTGGGAATTGACGGGCAAACCGTTTCCACACACAGACAACTTTGTTGTGAGGGGTATAAATATAACAATACAGAATCACAGTACTCTGTAAAAAATACATGTCACTACATACTATTTACTATTGTGCCTAATTTAGAAACAAAGTTATCTGTAGTATTTAAACTTAGGTATATGTTGTTTTGCATCCATTTAGCTAATTTGCTTATGTCAGAGACAAAAATTGACACACATTTTTTTTTGCGATGGAGACAAAATTAGGGAGGGGGCTTAATTGCAGGCACCCACCCTGTTCCCAGGACATTTACCAAAGTGGGGAGGGGGTTTATTTGCGAGAGGGGGATTATTTGTGGTAAACTACGGTAGTTCCCACTTCAAATATGTAGGGACCCATTAGTAATGAATTCATATTGAAATACCTCTCTGTGTTAAACTGTGCTTGCTGTATCTGCATCTGTTGGTGACATTGTTGAACCATGGCCTCGTGTTCTTGGCAAAGAGCTATCTGCTCCTGTCTTATCCTCTCTGCCTCTTCTCTCAGAATGTCACGACTTCTCTGCATCTCTTCTCTGTATTCTGTAAAACATTAACTCATCTTATCTCTGTATTCTATAAACATCAACACAACATATCTCTTTTCTATAAATATCTACACGCCATCTCTTCTTTTTATTCTATAAACATCAACACAACATATCTCTTTTCTATAAACATCTACACGCCATCTCTTCTTTTTTTTCTATAAACATTAACACATCTGTTTTTTGTGTGTGTGTAAAACACAAACATAACAAATTCTTTGTAAAATATCAACACAACATGAAACAAAGGGTGGGATTCAATTACATTTTTTACAACACACTGAAGGAAAGGGCTTTTATAGACATTGCCTGTTGAACAATTCCTTTTGTATGTAAGACATGTAAAACAAGAGGCCTTCATAGCTCACGTGGTATTTTATTTTTCAATTTAAATTCTGCCGAGTACCATACAGGTTTATCAAAGGAGTACAAGAAACAAAGTTGCAAGAAGAACTACATATAAATCTGTTTTGGTGGGAAAGACACCAAGAAAATGAGTTTCCATGCTATGTCCCAACTTTCCTCTATTTCCCCTATTGGGCCTCACATGTACCTTTTTATACAAATTAAACAAAATCAAGTTTTTTTCCCCTAAGCATGCTTTGGTTTTAATCCCTTCAATTGTACAGAAGGAAAAATATTTTCCCTATTTCCCCTATTGGGCCCCGCTCCTCTGCCCCTGGAGAGGGCGGGGCACATCTTCCATTTATAAATATCAAATTCCCTTTGCCCAAAGATTCTCTAGAACAAGTTTGGTTAAAATCCCTTCAACAGTACAGAAGGAGAAGGATCTTAAATGTTTTCCTCTATTTCCCCTAATGGGCCCCATACATCTGCCACAAAGAAGGGGGCCCACACACCTCAGTTTATACAAAATTGATTCTTTTGTCCCTAAGCATGCTTCAGTCTGCATTTGGTTTAAATCCCTTCACTTGTATAGTAGGAGAATACCCTATGTTTATACAAACTTGAGGCTCCTTTGTCCAAAGATGCTCTAGGACAAATTTGCTCAAAATCCTTCTATTGGTTGAGAAGAAGAAGATTTTTAAAGATTTACCTATTTTCCCCCTATTTGGCCCCTCCCCTCTGCCCCCAGGGGGGTTATACCCTCCGTTTATACAAAACTGAGAACCCTTTGATCAATGATGCTTCAGACCAAATTTGGTCAAAATCCTCTGAGCCGTTAAGGACTAGCGTTTTAAAGGAAAAAGTTGACAGACGCCGGACGACGCACCATGGCATAAGCTCACTTGGCCCTTCGGGCCAGGTGAGCCAATAAAATAATCTGAAATCTGGAAAACAACCACCAAAGTATTGTGATGATCTACCTGTCATTTGTTTTTCCTGCTCTTCCCGCCTCTGCTTTTCCCCCTCCTGTTTACGTCGAGCCCTCCAACGTGCGGCACGTAGCTCCTCAAACGAGTACTCCTCTGTGCCACACTGAATCTTGTCCTTACAGTACATTAGCCTATGAGTACAGTCTTCTGTCTGACGTATATGTTGGAGAGGGTCCACATACTTATCTGGCTTACGTGCACTGTAACACAGATATCGCGGTTTATAGCATTTCTAAGTAGTACAAAATTTCTCGAACATCAAAGTATTTTTAATAAATCCAAAAACTCTAAGAAAGTCATTTCGTCATGGGGATAACAGCATTTCTCGCTTATAAGTCACAACCACTTCTTGAATATCTGATCTTATACTTATCAAAGCATTTCCTTGGGATCACAAACAATTTTCGTTGGAAGTCAGAAACTTTCCTAGAATGTTAAATTGGTCAAAATGTTCTGAAGGATCTAAGCATTATTCATGGATGCAGGGTCACAGCTTTTCTGATAGATTTCAATGGTTATCAGGAGTATTTCTGAGTGTCGCAGTTTCATTGATGCATCACTATATTTCTCAGAAATCCAAGCTTTTCTGATCTATCCGATGTTTCTTGGGGATCAAAGCTTTTCTTACGGTTCAGACTGCTTTTTAGGAGTCACACCATTTCTGAAGGTGTAGCAGCATTTCTTATTGGTCAGTAACTTATAGGTGACAATAGTGGTCATTGTATTCCTAAGAGGTTAGAGTTTCTCAGGGGTAAAACCATTAATTGTCTGACAGTATTATTGAAAACTTCTATATAGTGTGCTGTATTTAGTGTTGGGAATCGGTTGAAATGTTATGATGGATCGTTGGTTAAAATTAACTAACCAAGATAGATTTTTACAGTTAATCATTGTTTCAAAGAAAAACATTGTTACATTTCAGTTATATGGTAATTTCATTAAAGTAACGTCCAAAAGACATTTTGAAATAATTAATAATGAAGTAGAGAAAATAAATGCATAAGGTCCATTTACCTGAGGACTGGATTTCCCACTTCCAATGTTTTTCTTGGAGTTCTGCAAAATAAAGTAATGCAGAAGTTAGTCATAGATTTCTTTATCACCAATATTTAACCTGTACTGTATAACACAATGCTTTATGCTCCTGTACATACACATACAATATATAAACGAAAGTGTGCCCTTTAAATGATTTTTAAGTGAATTTGGGTGCATGTTGGTGCATGTGGTAACTAAGGCCAAAAAAATTTGATCACTTGGTTCTCAGGCCTGTGCACATTTTATTTTCTAGGGCACCGCATTGCCGATTTTATCGTGAAAGTAATAAAAAAAAATGTGAATGCGTCAGCCGCCGTCTTTATAAAAATCCGGAAAAATGGTACGCATGTCGTTTTTACTCTTTAGTCACCCAAGTCCCGAACACGTTTGAATAAAGATAAGGATTGACATACAGGCAAGCGTTAAATTGATTATGACTTATTAGTCTTGTGTACAAATGGCGCTCATTTCGGTACAAATAAGGAATGGGGGGGTGGGTCATGATTCTTGTCTGGAACATCGTGGGAGGATTTTCGGAGGCTTGCTCTATGACGGGTCTCTACAAAACTATAAAAAGACAAGGTAATGCCCAGAATGAACGTTTTACAAACTACATAATAAAAAAAATCACCCTCGTCACGTTTTTGCCAGGTAAAATGAAAAAGAAAATACCGCCCTGCAGCATCTCTTTTGAAAAAAATTGGCCCGAAAAGTAATTAATTTTATTTGGCCTAATGGTGTGGAAGGTTGTCATACATGTAAAATAAGGCACAGCAAAGTGTGGTATCATCCCATCACCCTAAAGTTCAAAGGACAGCTGAAGAAAATATTCTGAAATGTTAAAGTTGGTAGTTTTGTCTAGCTGTTTTCATATTAGCAGGAAAGATATTGAGTATAAAATAGCAAAAGGCATAACCAGGGCACCGATCATGATATGTGGACCATGTTTCGTAATGATATGTAAAAGTGTTTTCAAGTAATTCCCAAGAAAATGTAGGAACATTGGAGTTTTGTTTATTTAGATACAGGTAGTTATGACCATGTTAAGCAGAAAACTTTGAAAATGAAAAATTCTTAAATAGCCAAAAAGACAATTACAGCACTAGCCCAGTAAGTATGCATAGTTTCATGCACAGACTTTAATGCCTGTACAGACAGTGCTGAATTTGATATCTTCTGAAAACATGTTTTGCAGGAGATATCAACAATATACTAAACACAAGAGTACCGCGGGGCGGAACAATATACGCTCGTTGAATGCCATATAGTGTTATATACTTTCTTACATTGAAATAAGATTTGCATCATTCTAAGAGTGGTTAGCTGACTTGCCATAAAAAAGGTAGGAGAAAATCTCCGGACAAAAAATAAAATACTGAAATGAACAAAGGGCAATAACTTTTGTAAAAATTGTTGAATCAAAATTCTTTTAAAGGGAGACACAACTTCATATCATGATTATAATGTATACCAAGTTTCAAAGAGATCCATTCAAAAATGTAGGAGGAGATTGCTGGACAAAAATCAAATACTGAAATAAACAAAGGGCAATAACTTTTGCAAAAATTGTTGAATGCAAATTCTTTTCAAAGAAACACAAAAACATATCATGATTATTTAGCCTACTAAGTTTCAAAGAAATCCGTCAAAAGATGAAGGAGGAGATATCCGGACAAAAAATCAAATCCTGAAATGAACAAAGGGCAATAACTTTTGGAAAAATAATTGAATCAAAATTCTCTTAAGGGAGACACAACTTAATATCATGATTATAATGTATACCAAGTTTCAAAGTTTCAAAGAGATCGGTTGAAAAATATAGGAGGAGATTGCTGGACAAAAAAAAGTTTACGCCAGATGGCTGAACCCATACCATAATACTACTGTCAAAATTTGACGGGCGTATAATTAGTAAAACAGACTTTTTTTTTACAGTAGAATAAACACAGATCTGACATCGTCATATCGGGGGTTCGAACTTACACCATGGACTGGTCTGCATCCTCCTCTACGTGAATGGTGAACGCCGGTGTGTTGGCTCCTACAGCACGGACAGGTACCACACCACCTTTATACCCTATCTGTACAACATACAAGTTGTTTTGATATTAATTTTTCAGGTTTTGAAAAACAAAAATCCACTCCTCAACTCTGTAGGGTGAGTTGGGTTTACGATAGAATCGGATAAATGAACTTGAGTAAAGTAGGCCCAACTTTTCAGGACGTTATGTTGTGAATTGATAAATATCATGTATGGGCAAACATAACGAAGAATTGCATCGTTATTAGCACTCTTGGGGGTTCAGCCCCTTGAGAAGTGTTACCTCTGATTCTCATCATTACTTTAGAATGATTTCTTGTTTTTTCTAAAGTCACTATTAACTTAGGAGAAAATGTTGTTGAAAGTTTTTGCACCCTCTATAATCCCAAATGGGAGTTTACCTCCTTTAGTATAGATTCTAATTTTCATAATCTTAGGATCATTATATGAAATGTTGGTCAATATCCACCAGTATGTTTCAGAGTAGATAAAAATTGAAAGGCTTTCACTCGATGATCCTTTATGGACCCACACACGCAGTCCAGCCCCGGGGGTGGGGGGGTCAGTCTCTGTATGAGTAAACTCTCACGCCTACCATCAACTTTCGATTATCACCAATTTCATCAATATAATTGATTTTGGACAGTGCACAAAGCATAACAGATGAGCATAAATGGCATTCACTGTAGGTCATCTGGGTCACGCAACTCATATCCAAACATACATCTATAGCTTTTGAAACTTTGACATATATTTAACATATGACATGAATATTCTGTTATAATTAATTAGTCTGTATCGTTATGTTGTATTTGTGTACATACCTTCTGTTTGGTCCAGACCCCAGCTTTTTTTGTATTTTCTTTGTGGAGTACAGACTGAGTCGGCATCTCTGACCAGTCTCCAACCTCAGCAGGCAGACTTGGGTTAGCATTCTCATCGTTAAATACTGTGAAAGCCTGGCCTTGCACCTGTGGTGGTGCTAATCCCAACATTTTGAGTCCACCTCTTGATGCTGAAATTCAACCATTATATATGCTAATAACCCTCACATACCAAACAAGAGATCCCAGATGGATGTTGGCGCCCACCTTTGTACCATCTTCATTAGTTCTTTGTCAGTTTGATCTTTTCTCTTCTTTCCTCTAATCTGTTTGATCGAGTCATGTTAACAGTAAATGCATCTTGAGGTAACTTTTGATCTAAACTTAATACTGATGTTTATGAAAGCCAACCTTCAAAGTGAGTTTGTCATTTCACATATTTACTAGTACAGTACTTAATGTAAAAGAAATAGAATCAATCATTGCAAAATGAGAAAGATCTTTTTAGTTCTTCTTTCAATCCATTTTGTTTTTATGACCAGTCTCAAAATATAACATGCACAACGAGGGCTCAAGGGGAACCTACATTTAAAATTTGAGAAAGATCCCTCCTGTTCTTCCCGAGAAATAGTGATAACAAACTTTCCCTATCAAAATCCAAGATGGCTGACTGTCGGCCATGTTGTTTATCCGATCAGTCTCAAAAATAGCCCTGCACAGCTATGGACAAAGGGGAACCTACATATAAAATTTGAGAAAGATCCCTCTAGTGCTTCTTGAGAAATAGCGTTAACAAACTTTCAATATCAAAATCCAAGATGTCTGCCTGTCGGCCATGTTGTTTATCCGATCAGTCTCAAAATATGCCCTGCACAGCTAAGGACTAAGTGGAGCCTACATGTAAAATTTGATAAAGATTCCAATCTGGTGCTTCTTGAGAAATAGCGATAAACTTTCAATATCAAAATCCAAGATGGCTGCCTGTCGGCCATGTTGTTTATCCGATCAGTCTCAAACATAGCCCTGCACAGCTATGGACAAAGGGGAACCTACATATAAAATTTGGGAAAGATCCCTCAGGTGCTTCTTGAGAAATAGCGTTAACAAACTTTCAATATCAAAATCCAAGAAGGCTGCCTGTCGGCCATGTTGTTTATCTGATCAGTCTCAAAAAATGCCCTGCACAGCTAAGGACCAAGGGGAACCTACATTTAAAATTTGAGAAAGATCCCTCTAGTGCTTCTTGAGAAATAGCGATAACAAATTTTCAATATCAAAATCCAAGATGGCTGCCAGTCGGCCATGTTGTTTATCCGACCAGTCTCAAAAGCTGCCATGCACAGCTATGGACTAAGGGGAACCTACATATATAATTTGAGAAAGATCACTCTGGTGCTTCTTGAGAAATAATGATAACAAACTTTCAATATCAAAATCCAAGATGGCTGCCTGTCGGCCGTGTTATTTATCCGATCAGTCTCAAAAGCTGCCATGCACAGCTATGGACTAAGGGGAACCTACATATAAAATTTGAGAAAGATCCCTCTGGTGCTTCTTGAGAAATAATGATAACAAACTTTCAATATCAAAATCCAAGATGGCTGCCTGTTGGCCGTGTTGTTTATCCGATCATTCTCAAAAGTTGCCCAGTACAGCTAAGGACCAAGGGGAACCTACATATAAAATTTGAGAAAGATCCCTCTGGTACTTCTTGAGAAATACCGATAACAAGAATTGTTTAAGGACGGACCACGGATGGACCACGGATGGACCACGGACACAGGGTGATTTGAATAGCCCACCATCAGATGATGGTGGGCTAAAAACACACAGGCCGTCACCAAACAGAGCTAACAAAAACTACTATATAAGATCTGTTCAACTGTTGATTAGTTGGGGGAACAGTGGATAGCACCTTTCGCCTGGACAGCAAGGGTTTTATTCTATGATCACACATGAAAAGGTATAAATTCATCAGTCGAACCACATAGATTTCCTATGGGTACTCCAATTTCCTCCCACATTAAGATTGTAAAATAAAGTTTAATCTTAAAATTAAATGCAATGAATCCATCAATAGAGACTTATCTCTTCTGAAAGTCAGAAACAGATAGCTACTACATACTATCATCTAGAACCAGATCACACGTCTACAAATACACTTGTATTATGAAAGTTGCTAGGTGATGTACAGTCTATAATTTCACATGCTTACTTACCCATCTTAGCATGTCCAGTGCGTTGTACAGGAGCCTTTTTCTTTTGTCCGTGCGGCCGAAGATGTCCGAGGACTGCCCTCTGGTCCTCTGCCTGTCCAGCAGGTTCTGTTTCTGCAGTCCCTATCATACCTTCTCGCATCATCCTCATCTGGAACTCTCTACAAACAATTAGTGACCATTGAGTTGTGCAACACTGAAAATGTTTATCATTTCAATCCAGTAATGGCGTAAAAGCCTCCTAATGGCTGTTTATACATTAATATTTCCATTTGTTCTGCATTGCAACTATATAACCTTACCAAACTTGCATTACAACTATGTAACCTTATAATTACCCAACTTGCATTGCCACTATATAACCTTACCAAACAAAATAGAAAGATATCAGATCATAATTCTCACACAATTCCCATTGGTGTAGTGATATAAAGAACATGTTCGTGACGTCGTTTTGACCGACGTCAATATAATAAGTGTAAAATTGTTGTCTGCCAGGAAATGGCACGCTTGCAAACAACACACCAATGCAAATAAATCTTCGTTCCACAAACACAGTAACTCCCAGATTCTTCACAAATGCAACATTTTCCAGCTGCACTTTCAATTTCAATGGCTAAATTCACCTTTCGTCTCCAGGCCAAATCACCACATCAATAAATATACACATTCCTCGTGGTAACCCATCCGTGCTACCGCATTAAAAACCCAATTCAACAATGTGACTTGCAACAATTTATGTAGTTATGTTGTATAAAGGGTGAATATCCTTTAATACGGTTGAATATATAGATTAAATTGTTGAAATCAAATTGATGATTTTGTGTTTATTTCCACAAACTTTCAATGAACAGGTCAAAAGTTTTTGTTTCACTGTATAAATATTAGACCCTCAATCACCTCAATAAAGTAGAACACTGACAGTGCATCAACCTTATTAGTTGTTCATGTGAAATTTTCCTGTAATGCAGTGGGCATTCATAGTGCCTATGAACCGCATCTGAAAGCAGCTGAATACTTATATTTCAATTTTCATGTCTTTCTGTCTTTAGAAAATAATAATATTGACATTAAAAAGTATCAAAAATCCCACCAAGATTCACTAGAATGAATGTGCATTTTCTTCTGACTTAAGTTTTCAAAGATAGTCTGTTGACGCAACAACTGTAAAACATATTTTTTATGAATTCAGACTAACTTTATGTAATATTTTCTATTGTTACACTCATAAAAAATATATTCAAATATAACAAAATTGTTATCAATATGATAAAAATAATTCGAGGTTCTTATATACTGCTTTATCACAACCTAGTTCGTAGGTCGTCTCAAAGCGGTTCACAATTATTATCCGTGGTTATAGGGCCTTTTGCAACCAGCCAATATCTTTCTCAACTCCATGTGGAGCATACAGCCGGTTCTGCCATTTCGGCGCTCACAGCTAGCATTCTACAATTCTAGCACTACCCAACCACGTACTCATTTACAGCTGAGTAGACTGGAACAAGCAGAGTAAAGTATCTTGCTCAAAGATACAACACAGTGCCGTTACGCGAGTCGAACTCGATAATGATAATCGACATTGTTTGTTAATGACATCACACCACAGAGGCATGTCTGTTAAATTCGAAAATTTAATAATAATGTTGGTTGCCATGGAAACTATATGTCCACATTTATGCTATTTGTAAATGATATTTACCCAAGTATATTATGTAAAGAATTATATTGTTTAAGTTTTATATGTAAACATGCAAGACTTCGTAACTCAGTAGTC
This sequence comes from Mizuhopecten yessoensis, assembly GCF_002113885.1. Taxonomy (NCBI): domain Eukaryota; kingdom Metazoa; phylum Mollusca; class Bivalvia; order Pectinida; family Pectinidae; genus Mizuhopecten; species Mizuhopecten yessoensis. The sequence continues at coordinate 100,644 of NW_018404054.1, forward strand.
TGTTCCAGCATATTTGGCAGTTCAACCTAGAAAATTTGTATTTTTGACAAGCTTTATGAGCTAGTTCAGTAGAAAGTTTATTACTTATGTCTACGCTCCAGGACATCGAGAGGTTGGGCCAGTCGTCGGATTCCCTCCTGGAAGATGAGGTCCGACTTCTTACTATTGCCCATCTGCTCATTTGTCCATGCCCAGGCCAGGTAGAAGGAGGCCAGGTCCACCCCTATAGCCTGGTCCTTCATAAAGTTATAAATTTCCAATGGTTCCTTACAGAAATCAGCCTAGGGACAAAAAACAAAGAATTACAGATTAATAAAACCCCTGCATTTTGCAAGCATATAATTTCATAGAAACAAAAAGAGTGATTGATAAAAGAAAAAATTGTTTCGTAATAAACTAGAACTGAAAACAAAAGACAGACTGATATCTCCTGTCCTCATGCTTTTGTTTTTTCTCTCCTTAAATTTTGTTATCTTTTCTGAGATTTTCCCACATAAGGTTAATCAAAGTGATGCTTGACTGCCAGTTAGTCATACGAGCAAGTGTTTAAAACCTTTCACTGACATGGATGTTAGGGGGGAGAAGATTAAAATGATTTCAGAAAAAACCCACCCATAACACCAGTTTTAACTATGCAGAAGATTACCAATTTTGAAATTAGCTTTTACTAAAAGGTAATGTCCATTTAAGAAAGAATAATAAAGCGATCTAAAACATTTTTTTCTAGCTTAGAGTTATTTCCCTTTGCAGCATATTCATCTTTCATATTGATGCTGTGCTTTACTATACCTGAATAGCAACATTTACTAAGTGAAGGATAAGCAGTGCACATAGACCAATTTCAACTAAAGAAATTATTCATTTTGTTCTTCCAATTACAATAACTCAAATTTATAACAACAGTATTTCTAGAGAAACTTGTTGATGTGTGTTGCCTTTGGTTTGGTTTGTTTGTGTCCTATAAACAGCTAAGGTCATTTAAGGACGTGCCATTTTTTTGGTGGTGGAGGAAAGCCGGACATCTCGGAGAAAAAACACAGACTTACGGCCACTACCTGGCAACTACCCCACTGAGGTCTCGAACCTGTGACAGTGGTAGTAGAATGTCAGACGCCTTAACCACTTGGCCACCGCCTCCTGGGATGTGTTGACTGCCCCAGCTGATTTGGAATGATGGCTGGTAGACAGGCACTCATGATTCATTATTTTTCTTATTGTTCATTGGAATCAGCTTAATCATGACGTTATAAATAATGCAACGAAAGATTTCACCGCCAATTTTACGACTTTTTTATTTGTTACATGGACCGAACTTGCCACAGTATCATTAGCTGAAACTGTCCGGGCCCATATTGATATTTCAATAAATTCTTATCGTACAGCAATATGGTTGCGAGTGCTTGGCTTTGCTTTTATGTATATCATTTGAAGCTGTCAGTGTGTTACACGTTTGACCGTAAAAAAATAGCGATTCCGTTTACAGAAAGTTTGCATAACTAGAAGCGAGATCATGATTTTCTTTCTACCCTCTCAAAAGTAATTTTCTCCTGTTAAGTAATTTTACATTACAGTTGTCCTTGCCATTTTTTCGTGTGAATGCCCAGCCAACTAAATTGCTAAGAACTTTGAAGTGTAAATATTAGCTCAAAAACATAAATATCAGGGGTGGCCGAACTTGCCCCGATCTCCTGAATGTATTTTTTTGTATCGTTGATGATTGGTTAAGCTTAAGTAGATATTTGTTCTTGTGCGTAATGTATATGACTGGTCATGTGGCGCAGTGGATATAGCACGCTTGTCTTCACCATGATGGTCAGATTCAATCCTGGTTACCTGCCCGACCACACAGGTTTTCTCTGGATACTCTGACTTCCTCCCACTTTGAGAACTAAATCCTCTCCGTCAGGTCACAAATAGATTGATTGAAATAAGGTGGGAAAAACTGTTTGGTAATTGCTATAGAAAACTAGAATTATGTCAGTGTGACATTAAAGCCGCTCACCACTTTAAATTTAGTTGCTTCAGTAACACGTCTAGCATCAATATCTACTATAATACCTCAGATATGTGTTTTGTATTCTGCTAATTGAAAATCAGGTCATGTGATGATGTTGCCTTTGGAATTTCCAAAATCAATCAAAAACATTCTCCCTCTCCTCTTTTTTCACCCTCTTTAAGTGTGACGCATTGTTGTAATTTTCATTAATTAGCATCCTCCGATGATGTGACATGAGCATTTACGTGCGTAATGGCGATCGGTGAATGGATAATAAAGAATAGGTAAATTTTGTGCTTGTGAAATGAAGGATAATTAACAGTAGTGGGAAAACATGCATGCAGAAAAGAGACATTATACTCCTTTCATTTTTATTTATTTTTATTCATATTAATAATAATTATTGATATATAGTGACTTTATTTACTGTCATTGAATATACAAAATCTCACAAATGTTCTTGGAATATATTTGAATTATATTTCTCAATGCTACTTTACCAACGTAAGAGTTATTTCCCTTACACCAGATTGGATAATATTTTGACACGGCGCGAATTCTTGTCAGACACCAGAGGCAGTTGCGTCATGTTCTTAAATTGTTACATTTTCATAAATAAATATACCAGAAAAAGCATGCTGTGTTACAGAAACGTTTGATAAGCATACAGGTTCACATATCATCTTGTCTCCGAGCCATAACCGTTATCAACCTAAGCACGATATGTCATATTACGTTCCCGTTTGAAACATCAAAATAAAGGTTATACTTCATCACTCATACAGTTTATAAGTATATATATTTACTTCTTCCTTCTACAGACAGCGTCAATGCTTGACAGTCTCCACATGTGCTTTCTCTAATCATATGTGTTTCACACGCGTAAACCTCCTCAGACCTCAATCCGAGTTGCTAAAACGCTCAAACCCAGTGCACGATCTTCACCACCACAACACTGGTAGAATGCACCGGAGATAAACATTTTGTTTTCAGCAATTATTTAAAGTATGGATTATTATTTGGAGAAGAGTATCTGAAGACTTTATGTAACCCACAGGTGAGTGTCAAGAGATTCTACTTTCTATTTACAATAACGAAACTATATAGCGGAAGCATGCAAGACTGAATTATGTGCACGCACTCCGAACGGAAGTGGGTCCGTCATTTCGTTCTCTGGACAGAATTAATAAGCCGCTCGGCTCTCGCCAAGAGCGGCTTAAAAAGTGCATATTACATATTTGACGATAAGTCTATAAAAGTAGATGTATAGAGATGTAAGTTAAAAAGATGTTTATGCATGGGTTGAAACAAAATTGTCTTTGCTTCGAGGATACACTTCCGGTTTCCCCAATGGACGTCTACTTCCGACGTAAAAAATTAAAGACAATGTGTAGCAAGGGGAAGCAACTCTGTTTATGCACGCATGTGTTACCATTACCCGAGAGCTATGCTCTTATAACTAACAACACATGTGTTAAATTTTCTTATAACTAAGGGAAGTAAGCCAGTAGTGTTCAATTTCTTCCAATTCAGTATGGAAATCTCCCCTTTCTTACATATTTGATCCATGCTGTGACAAACCGCAGGTCATTTTTGTAGCGAGGTTCATTGTAAAATGTCCGCAAGCATCTCTCTAGAAGATCTGCAAGATTGCACTCCTTTCCTCCTTTTGGGTAGTTTTGTTCTATCCATTGCATGTACCTTGTGAAGTGAACAGATTTTCAAATTAATCAAATCAATTCAAATATAACGTTTTCAAATTAATTAATTACCTCAGTGATTTCAAGGGCCTGATCATTAAAGCTTTTATTTCATTTTCAGCAATGTGGTCAACTTGTCAGATATTAAGTGATTTAATAAGAATCAAAGACTTTAATGAAGAGGAACATCTTTTGCAATATCTAGATCAAAACACAAACCTCATTTATAAGTATACTGTGTATTATAAGATAGTTTGGATGCCATCTTCACATCCAATTGTTTCATTCGAGACATATGCATCTTTCTTCCCCCTAGTTAAGAAATAAGCCATGACAAAATTGAAGGCTCTGTAAACATAGGCGCCACCTTTTTGATGATACAAGTAGTCTAGATTGATCCTTTGATGTACAGCTAACAAATTGCATGATAGCATAATGGTAAAACTGACCGGCTTTCAGGTCAGGTATCACTCTTATTTAACTATAATCTTTTAAGGACAGATATATATCAGCCAAGCAATTTGTCTTAGTATTTTCCCTGAAACCAATCAAATAGCTAAACATGCATCTTTCTTTTTCTGTCATGACATTGTCTAATTGTGTAGAGAAGAAATGTGTATCAAGAAGAGAACCCTTGGAGATTGAATATGTTTTTTTTTCTGTTTATGGAAAGTCTCAGTGTCTTTCTTTACAATACACGTCAGAGTAAATTATGCTAATTACCTGTGCCATACATCTAAAGGATCATCACTGCTGTATGTCCTCAACTCTGCTTCAAATTCTCTGTAAATAGAAATATTGCAAGTAGTACCATATAATAATGTAATATTTCAATACGTGTTTATAAAATCTTGCTAAAAAAAATAAAAGTTAACTAATCATTATAATATTATATATGTTTGTATGTGGAATGTACAACTCACTTTTTCTTGTCAAATTCTAATTAAATCATGTTATTTTTAAGGAACTTTGCAAGTGTTGCTTCACAAGTATAAATATACAGCACACATTTCACAGGTAGGAGGGGACAATTTCATAGTAGGAGTACTCAGCATTAGTCCACAATAAAATCACTGATTTACCCCTGCTTGTACATATGGACAGAGTCCGGGGCTTGTACATATGGACAGAGTCCGAGGCTTGTACACATGGACAGAGTCAGAGGCTTGTACACATGGACAGAGTCTGAGGCTTGTACACATGGACAGAGTCCGAGGCTTGTACATATGGACAGAGTCCGAGACTTGTACATATGAACAGAGTCCGAGGCTTGTACATATGGACAGAGTCCGAGGCTTGTACATATGGACACTTACCTGCATAAATAAAACCATGTATACATTAAACGATCAGTCAGTTTGTTTGCATATATAAATATAATTCAGGCCATGATGAAAAAACAAAATTAACTCCTGCATTCTTAATAATGTAAAAATACCTCTACAAAATTACCAAACTATCTTACTTAAGATACAGAAGCGTCTTGAAATCACATGTACAGTGTCCATATAGTTCCAAGCCCCTGTTTTGTGAGAGGAAGAGTATTAACACAGGGTAAAGGGATATTATCATTCATTTTCACATCTGGAGTTGATTATCAACAGATAGCTATGTACTCAGGTACATTTCATTTCCAACCAATACTAGAGGAATTGGACAACGGTGCATACATATACTGTATATATATAATATATACAAAGTAACATGCATATCATAATTGTTTACAATTGTTCATGTTAATTACATGATCAATGTCAGATTTTATTCTGACTATAGGAATGTTTACATTTCCTCTTCTGTCAACTCTATTATATAAATCACACCCACCATTTATACAAAATTGAGTCCCCTTGGCCCAAGGATGCTCCAGACTAAATTAGGATAAAATCACTTAATCAGTACGGTAATAGAAGGATTTTAAAGGTTTAACCTCTACTTACCCCAATGGGCCAGGCCCCTTTGCCCCTCCCACCATTTATACAAAATTGAGTCGCCTTGGCCCAAGGATGCTCCAGACCAAATTTAGTCAAAATCTACTTGGCCGTTCAGGACAAGTAGCGTTTTAAAGAAAAAGTTGACGGATGGATGCTGCAGTATCAGGTGAGCTAAAAAATGATTGGCTCATTGGGGCCAAATTGTCTACACTACAGTACGTATGAAGCACAGGGACCTGATAATTTGTTACAGCTATATTTGGACCTAAACTAAGATGTTCTTCCAATAATTGCCTCCATCAACAGGTTGATGCTTCTGCAATGTGCGACAATTTCACCTGTGACAGGACTGGCACATTTAAGATAAGTTTGTGGGTTCAGAGTAATTTTATATGTTTTAGGGGTTTAGATAAACTTTCAGTAAAAAGGACACCCCAATGATTATGCTCTTATATATAAGGTGACAGTACGGTTCCCAAATCGGATCACCATACCATCATTAATTTTATGAATTCATATCCACTGCACCACCTGACCATCATTTATGGTTGTAACAAAGGAAGAATATCAATGGCTGTTCAAACAAAAGAAATTAACACCTGCGGCTCATGTGAAAATCACTGAAATATTTTTAGCACACTCTTGACATCACCTATCAGTGGTTTCGGATTTTGTGAATATCAGTACCCAAATCGGATCAAGGCTTGAATTTTGCAGTATCTTCAAATGGATATTTTTTTGTCAGCAATTTAACATTTTATGATGACTTTTGGAAATTATATGAAAACTAGTATTTCTATGGGTGAATTTATTCCTAAAGCCCAAAACAGAATGCAAAGTCGTTGCATGCACAATTTTCTAAAAACGTAAACAAAACACCGACTTTTGAGTTTGAATATGCGTTTTCTGGTGCTATTTGAACTTAAAACTGATCAGCTGTAGACGAAAAATGGTGCATGGTTATCTTTTCTAAGGTTACTGTAATTTTACATCATTGTTATAACTGATCTGTTGACACATTTAATGATTTACAAGTATTTTTTTGCAAAAGTGATCCGATTTGTGTCCTGCCTCCTTTTAATTATACTTTAATCATTGGGATGTCTTTTACCGAAAGTCGATCTAAACCCCTCTTTATTTTAACTTCGAAGTAACAAACGCCCCCCTGTGATACAGCAGCTTTTTGTGCTTTGTTTTAAACGATGATTATGCAAGGGTAATATCAAAGCATCGTGATTAATTTTGGCGGACAACAGTATTTACAGGGGAAATCCTGAAATTTGAGAGCAGTGGGCCATTTTCAGCAATTTATAGTCAATATCAAAATTAAGAGGGCCATTCTATGCAAGATTAAAAGAAAATTGGAATATGGAGAGGTCAATGTCGGTATTGATGGGTCATAACCCCCTCCCGGAATATCCCTGTATTTATCGGGCTACTGTAGTGTACTGTTGTTAGCCGCCGTTTCTTGTCAACAGTTTTGAGGGTCCGGTTTTGAGCTCACTGTTTTTGCTGCCGTATATCAGTTTCTGGCTGTAAGGCAGCCATTAAACTTGAAAATTTTCTGCCTTGCCGAAGTGGTTGTACATTTTCCTTGCTCAGCTCCCAATCATCAGTTTCAGAAGCCATAATGAAAAATGCTAATGAAATTTCTTCCACAAAGCCTGCAGGATCTCCCCGAGTGTAAATAACTTTAAAATGTCCGCCTTGCGCATGCCTAGTGAATGACGATATTCTAATAATAAAGCCAGAGTGCATAGCGTTTCCGGAATCTTAAAATATACCACCGATTCAAGAAACTGTCAAACCACGGACTTAGATAATCTAATTCCGTGGTCAAAACAACCAAGATTTTAAAATACTTAAAATCCCATTTTGTTTTGCACGAAATAACGCACAAACACATCATAAATGGACGGAACTAGATTCTATCTAATCTAGTCATTGACAGTCGTTTATCACGATCGCAATTTTCCGAGAAGTACTTGAGAGCTCTTTCTCATTTATGTCGAATGCTAACTTAGGTTCCCTTTGTTACGCATTATAAGTACTTTAACTCTACTTGGTAAACACTTCTAATGACAACCTCACCTTGACAAAACAATATCATGAGGCATACACAGCAGTATGAAGTTTTTATAAAAAGTTTAAGTGTAGCCTGCCTTACAATGCAACAGGTAATTATGAAATAATAAGATAAGAGTTCTTAAGTACGATTGGCGTCAATATCCCACTGGGATATCTAAATTAGTTATTCGTTGTATAGTGTATATATACGAATACGATGGACACGACTACATATATATTATCACAGGTATTATTATATCCTTACATGAATAAACACTATGAGTAAAATATATTATGAGACTTACCAGACAGGGGCGGATCCAGGATTTCCTAAAAAGGGGTGGGGGGGGGGGCGAGAATTTTTTCTCAATAGTCAACGGTGTGCTGCCGAAGGCATCACCCTAAGCGCGTAGCGCTCGGAGGGGGAGGGTAGGGAAGGGGGTCTTCCCCCTCCCGTAAGGGGGGTTTGGGGGAACTCCCCCCCCCCCCAAAAAAAGGGTTTTCTAGAACGTCTTAGAAGCNAAAAAAGTGTTTTCTAGAACGTCTTAGAAGCGATTTCCCGTGTTCTGAGGATTGTTTCAGTCAAGTATGTGTGTTGCCTAGCTACATATTATGTGTATAGTCTGTATACACAAAAATGTCAATGCAATTTGAAAAATATTTCTTGATCAGATTAAAAAGTGGGGACCGGAAAAGTTAAGTCACTCGACACGTAGTATAATCTAGTTTCGCATATATGGAAACAATATTCGGTTTTAAAAACAAATTTTCATTCTAAAAATTGCCATTGTTGGCTCTGACCATTATTTTATTGGGGGG
>NW_018404054.1:109207-114075 GCF_002113885.1 Mizuhopecten yessoensis
CCTCAGCATAAAAGGAAGACAACTACTAACCTTTCATTAAAATGGAAACGCTGTTGTAAAGACAATCGCCATTCCCTGTAGCTTTCAGGGCTTTCCATAGGGTTTTGTCAATATCAAGCACGTCGGCAGTAATTAGATTTGTGGATAGAATATCCACTCCACTTGTTTCTACAGCCATAGCTGAACTAAACAGTTAGAAAGCCCTGATACCAGATGTAAATAATTTCGAATTTGTAAAAGTATATTTCAATTTAGTTTTACTATTGATCACTGTGAGTGTCGACGGACAATGTATTTGTTTTAAAAACAAGGGTGCGGCACCTTTTGATGTCCGCGTTGCATTGCCTGTGAAATATATCCACGAAACACTGTATCAGTTCTATAATGCATTGTTAGGTTTACAGCTTCCATCAGATAAAAAGCGTTTGCTTTAACTTGTAAAGATGTTTAGTCGATTATACATAATATCTTATCGTTCTTGTATAATGATATGATTAATATCGCGCGGGCGGTTAGGAAGGTTACAATAAAAAGTATTAATTTTAAGATCATCTATAACGAGCGGTCAATAATATAATTATGCAACTTATACTAGTATATTTCCGCCGAGCGTTGAAAGTTGCAACTTGGGGTTTTGCGGAGGTGGTAAAATAAAGATAAACACTTTATGTAGCGATGCCAACAAATATTGTTTTAATAAAGAAAATATAGTAAAAATATCATTTGATGCATTTTAAAATGTTAATTATGTTCCCATTCCCGGCAGACCACACCATTTCGGACCGGGCCGGAAAAGGTCAGTCCGCCGCCAAAAGGGGGGGCCTCCCCCCCCCCCCCCCCTAAATCCGCGCCTGCCAGGGACCTGGGAAGGATAGACACTGTCCGTCCTGCTCGGCAGCATAGTGTGAAGTGAATCAGGGTGGTGACGTGCGCGTACATATGTAAATATACTCGTGCAGATCACTCTCTCACAACACTCCACGTTCAAGTTATGACAAGTAATGGTAGAAAGTCAAAAACTACATACGTACATGTACATTTTATATTCAAATCTTTCGCTGGAGTTAACATCAGTTACGGCACAGGCATACAAATCATTAGTCCGTCCATCCCTAGAGTATGCCTGTCCTGTTTGGGACCCATACACCCAGGATAACATCAATAAGATTGAAATGGTACAACGCAGGGCTGCTCGTTACGTACTTAACAAAAACGTCTACACTCATAGAACATCCATGCAGTGTCTCTAATATGTTAAACCATCTTAAATGGCGATCCCTTGCCGACAGACGCAAAGACACAAGTCTATGTATGATGGTCAAAATTGTGAACAATCAGGTAGTTATAAGTAAACACACTAGACTTATACCAGCAACCAGGCAATCAAGGCATGCCCATCACCAATCCTGCCAAATACCATACTGCAGAACCCAGGGCCCGTATTCATGAAACTGTTCTCATGCTCAAGCATGGATTCTGTGCTCAAACCTACTTTCTTGTAACTCGCTTAAATAATCTCAAACGATCAACAAGTCAAATGTGATAATAATTAACAGTATTTGGCTTCGAGTCTCTTTAATTTGTTTTCGAAATCATTGACAAAATAAGAGTGTTTTTTTTTTTTTTTTTATTAATCTATAACTAAAACAAGAAATTAGGCTTGAGTGCAAAATCCATACTTGAGCATGGAACCGCTTTCATGAATACGGGCCCTGGTCAGAAAACAATCCTTCTTTCCACGATCAATATCTGAGTGGAATAAGATCCCACCAGATATCATATCTTCAATTCTGCTCTCCTTTCACTGTATGGCAAGCCAAGTTGTCATTTATTCACGGAGCAATGTTGATCCAGTACTTAACCAAATTATATAAGATATCTTATAATCATATAAGATATCTTATTTAAAGTTTATGAGATATCTTATATCTTTTATCAGATATCTTATATACTTTATAAGATATCTTATAAAAGATATAAGATATCTTACATAATATATAAGATATCCCATACACTTTTCTTTATAAGATATCTCAATTAATTTTCTTTATAAGATATCTGATATATTATATACAAGATATCTCATAAAAGATAAAATATGTCTTATATAATATATAAGATATCTCTTTTTTTATGTTATCTTATATCTTTTATGTGATATCTGATATAATATATAAGATATCTTATAAAGAAATGTATATAAGATATCTTATATAATTATATAAGATATCTTATATAATTTCAACATTGCTCCATGAATAAATGACAACTTGGCTTGCCATACTGTACCCTCAAAATTAAATCTATTAACATGTATACACAATTTTGGCTTTCTCGGAATCGACTAAATCTCTTTCTCCCTCATGACATTATCTTCAACTTGTTGAAGTTGGTCATTACGATTTAGAAGTAGAAGATGTAGAAATTAAAAAGATCATTTATATTTTCCCGCCAAATATAGAGTTTTTCATGTATAGATATTCATGCGCGTCTCAAGTATGTGGTAAAAAGAAAAACAAGCCCGTCATGGTAAAATAGTTGTTTTTGAAAACAGGAAGCAATTCTTTCGCTTGGCATTCACTATAAGTGGATGTTTTCCTAACATTGTGAAGTCAGTAAAATGTGAAAATTTGACCTACTTTTTCTTCTAGTTTCACTTCCTGTTTGGCGGAAGTGTTTATGAAAGTCCATAGTCGCAGATGACAACATTCTGTCAACGTCGGGGGGAAAGGTAAGTTGTTAGTTATAATTATACCATGTCATTGCTACCAGTTTTAAAAAGCTATTTGAACTATTACCATTCACTCATAATGTGTTTGTGTTTTAGATATTAGGAGCTTTCAATAGATAGGTTATCTAGATTTCTACATGACAACTCTAAAAATGTGACTAACAGTGACTCGGGAGTCTGAAGGAAGAGACGATGAAGTAGGCCTATCCGAGTTTCCGATGAACTAATGAGAAACCAAATGTCAATGTAGGCTAGTTATACCTCGTCCATTTTGACTCATCACGATGTCTATCCAAGAGTTGTGTTGTTGTCGGGACTTCCGTCACCAGATTTATGTAATTGATATAAGCTCAATTTAACTATTTTAATTTTACCTTATAGTTCCTGTTAGGCTCTAAGCTTTTCCAATTCCTTTCTGAAATCATACTGTATACATCATGTAATGATAATGTTTGATCATTGAATAAAGCGGTGTTTAAAGTAGTAATGAGAAGTGCCTGTCAGAATCATTAACTGTTGAGGGTTAAGAAATATTTAGCAAATCTAGAAGTTCAGCATTTAAGCTGATGACCAGAGTAGCTTGCCTCTGTCAAGGAAAACAAATAAATCTTGTCAAGATAAAAAAAATCTAAACACAGGAAGCGTTTTTTCTTTATAAACCCAATATAGCAAAATCACATCAAGAAAATTGAATCCTTCATTCCTAGACCTATGTAGAGTGGTACAAACTTACCTAAGTATTTGGCATTACCTTGTGGAATGAGACCAAGTCTGGAGTATATATCCAGGAAAAATCCTGGATGTGGTCATGGGGCCAATGACAGCTCAAAACTGCAATTGGCCTCTCCATGTTCCAATTTTCATTTAATTTTACATAGAATGGCCCCTCATAATTTTGATGTTGACTAAAAATTGCTGAAAATGGCCAACTGCTCTCACAATTCCAGGATTTTCCCTGTGTCTCTCAGGCTGTTTCACTATTTCCTAGTGAACTTTCCGTCTTCAGCCATCATTACAACCGTTGACCAATTGTCGACTTCAGAAAGACTTGTGTGTTTGTAACGTGAGAAAGAAAAAGTCAAGGTATTGTTTATTGACTTACTAACAATTTACGGTGTGACTTTAAATCAAAAGTTCCCATTCAATGTCCTCAATTTATCATTAACACGCCTGACTTAGACCTGGTTTAACTTTCGGCAAAAGTCTATATTAAAGTCAATCATTCTTGGAACTTAGACTAACTGAAATGGAAATTTCAAATATAAAATTGTTGGTTAAATAGGTTTGTCACATGATGGTGAGGGAATGTGAATTTCAGGTTCACTTTGGTGGTCGATTCAGGCAAATTATAATCAATGATCGGGTTTGTAAACGGATGTAGTAAAACAACCAATGATTGATTGCATAATCGTGGTTTATAATTTTACAGGACTTTTAAATAAAGCAACAAAACTATCGTTACCTGGTACATCAATAAATTAGCCTGATTTGTTTACATTGGTCTACCATCGAATTTTGTGTAGTTTTGATTTTTTTTCCCGGCATTAACATCAATCATATAATCAAAATCAAAAACATTAAGTGACTTTTAATACAGTATAATTTGACACTCAAGTTTAGTAATTATATAATGAACAGATTAAAGGGGCATCACGGTGAAGTAACTTTATTTTTTGTCTTTTTTTCAAATACTACATAAACATATCAAGTGGGACTCCTTATGGAAAATAACGATCGGATTTGGCTGAAATAGATTCATAAAAATGATTAAATCTAAGAAAATCATCGGTATTTCTACCTGTCTGACCAACGTTTTGTTCAGGGATTCCCCTCTACTAGCACATGCGCATAGCACACCATTTCTTTGTAAACAAAATGACTGGCCGTGTGAAGTAAGCGAAAGAAAAGTGTTGTACCGTGTCAGCTACGAAACGAAAAGTTGCCAAATGGTCAAAAGATAGCGCAAGAAGTACGTTACGGAATCATTATTGCAGGTGGGCAGTATTCAACGGAGAAAATAACTGCCCTAGCAGTTAGTACGGTGCATGTATTTTTCCGGTTAAGCTGAAATGGAATCGACAGAAATGCTAGCGCTGTTTATGTTATGAATAAATATCTAAAACTATTAAGCTCGCTA
>NW_018404054.1:114146-122086 GCF_002113885.1 Mizuhopecten yessoensis
AAGTCCGTGGATTTACATAATTTATAATATTACCGAGTTCAATAAAATGGTATGATTTAATTATATTGCTGAATTAAACGATTATTTTTGTTTTTACATGCAAGATTTAAATTAGTACTAATATGAATACCCGGCCTCCTCTGCCCCGGCAATATATAAAAAAAAAATCAGAAAGGTTTGTTCCTTGGTGTAGGCAGGGATGTGTACACATCCCTGGTGTAGGGAAGGTGTTTAGCCCCGTACCATCTGTACCGGCCACATTCTGGTACTAAATTCAATACATATTTAAATATATTTACTTTATGTTTATGCCTATTATCATTGTTGACATTTAATTGTAAATGTATGACGGGAGAAGGCTGTGATAAATTGTAAAAACTTGTGCCCCATCGATCCCTTGTTTAATTTTATTGGCAACAGATTTATGTTTAAAGCTAAATAAATCTAAATTCTGAATATTGGCAAGTGTGCAATTAACTTCTAATGATTAATAATTACTGTTCAATAAGTTTGAATACGGATTTAGAAATCATATAACTTGGTTTCATAGTGCGGTAAGAAGTTGCAGTTGCCTGACGGCCCCTCTCTGGGGGCCCCTTTGGAAACTGTTTCATCTCGCTCACACGACTTGTGTTTACTGCCTAGTCAGGTGACGTTATCGGCGCTATTTTTAGCAGGGCTTTCCCGAACAATTCAAGTGGTCAAACTGGACATTTGGAACAGACTATGAATATGGGGATAGCGAGGTAACATAAGTGGAAGTGCATACAATACATACATTCATTAAAAAAACCAACGCCTTTTCAGGTGATGTCCCTTTAAATCGATTATAGAATTTGTAATCAATAATTGAAATGGGAAAATGCAAACCAAAATAATTGCAGAGGCTGATCAAGGGAATCTAGGTTAAAACGGCCCTACTGTAAAAACGGCCCTACTTTTTAAATCTTGATATACAATTTGATTGGATCTTACCATGCACGGTAATGTATCAATTGGGTATTTCTGTGATTGACATTTATATTTATTTCATATCACTTACCGGTACCACATGTTCTATGCTGCCATCTACTACAGCAATCGCACTGCAGTGCATGCTGTGCAGGTCAGATAACACTGTCGCACTCTAAACAGTTCGTCAATGCTGGTCTCATGGTTGAAAGTCTTATTCAAATTCAAATGATATCTGAAGATTTTGCTATGTACTCCGAGGTACTCTGTTAAAACAACAAAGACCCTCCTCCCATATCTAAATTATTATTAAATATTGTAACTATTTTTTTCAAATGCTATTCAATAAGTTTTTTTAATTCTTTTCTCTAAATAATTTAATTAAATTAAATTAAACACTGAAGTAGAAAACACCATTGCAAAGGTATTTGAGACTGAGGAGGGTCAGCTATCAATGAAAACACTAACACAATTATAATGTTTTTATCTGTACATGTCTTTATTTCTTGAAAGTGCATGTAACTTTATTAACATACTATCAAGTAATGTACCTGTATTACGCACTTGTAGTACTTGCAGCACTATACAGTATATACTATACTGTATATAGAGTGGGGCCGTTTTAACTAGGGCCGTTTTTACTAGGGCCGTTACTGCAGTGCGTCCGTTTTAACCGGATTCGCATCCAGGGAGGGGGGGTGTTAGCATGTGACCCATCCCCTTCCTGGACTTAATTTGTTTCAGTGCGCATATATATGCTGCATCTATCGTATTAATTGAATATTTTCTGATTTTTTAGTTCTTGACTGGTGTATTACACGGTCCAAGCCCTATCGGTGTTGACACCAATTGATATCGCCACCCCAGCATCAATTAAATGGGTCAGCAAACCATGATACAGACTTTTAACCTGTATGGTCGGTCGGTGGTCCGTAGTAGCCACAGAGCACATGTGTTACGTTTGCAAGAAGCACAATTCAAAATTGAAATAAATGAATTACCAAAATTGATTAATACATTAATCATTCATTCCACTTGGGCATTTTTCTATTAACAACAAGAGAAGAAAAAATCAGGCTTAAACCAGTATCTCACTTTATTTTGTGCAACATGACATATGGTTTAGCGTTTGTCACAAAATAAACTGGAAATCTGGAATGGTGACACCTCACTGAAAAAAATCTGGATCCGCCCCGGAATTGATCATCAGTCTGTCACTAGTTAACACAGACAGTGGTTTGTGGCTCCAAATTAAATGTTTAACAAGAGGCTTTAGTGAACTAGATAGTAGATAAGCCTTTCATGAAGGGTGCAAAATTTTTGGCCATTTCCATCCTAATTAATCAATTTTACGCTTCGATGCAGTTTCATTGCTACTGATTTACCTTTACATGGAAAGTATACCCAATGTGACTGCCAAATTAAATTAAAGTGACATTTTGTTTAGAAGCTTGTATATAAAGGCTAGAATAGTTCATTATGAAATTTCAGAGGTGAAGGAGTTATTATGATTTTGTCCCAATTTTCTTCAAGCTTATGTAGGAAAGTAATCTTAACTTTAACAGTACACTTACTTCCTTGAAATTGCTAAAAACCCATCTATTGGGTACGCACCTAAAAATAAGGGTAGATAAGGTAACCGGAAACAAACAACAATTTTTGATTTGGCCTGGTATAATTTGAATATGCTTGAAAATAGCCAATTAAAAAA
This sequence comes from Mizuhopecten yessoensis, assembly GCF_002113885.1. Lineage (NCBI taxonomy): Eukaryota > Metazoa > Mollusca > Bivalvia > Pectinida > Pectinidae > Mizuhopecten > Mizuhopecten yessoensis. Next base: position 116,809 of record NW_018404054.1, read on the forward strand.
ATGATGAATAGCAGACTGTTTTTGCTGGCAACTTTTTTTTAATGAAAAGACTGCATTATTGATAAATAACGTTTTTATCCTGGCACAGGCTTTGTGACAAGGAAGTGATTGTTAATCTGACAAGACAGGTAGAATGTTGATGCATGACCTTCCTTATGGAGGTATGTAGAGCTTATCTACATCATCCCGACACCAAATGTTAAAGCATTGTTAGCTTTATAGCAGTCAAACACAAATTGTTCATGTGTTTATTATCATTAATCCGAAAAAACTTCAATATGGTCATTGGTGTTATGCTTAGGATTTCAAATCAAGATGAATCTATCAAAACAAGCGATGAAAAACATGTTTGCCACTTTTAACTTTTGCTAGGTACACACTACGCAGTTCTTAAACTGAATTATTACAGATTCATGTATGTAATCAGTACTGGTACATATTTCCCTATCAAGCACATCAGTACATAAACAAGGTCACATGCAGTCCTGTACACTATATCAATAGGGAAGTCTTCCTGAATTTTAAAACAATGGTGTACTAGGTTTAATTACCGGGTTTGACCTAGCCTGCAAGCTTCGAAAGGTAAACAATTAAATGTTTATCTTGTTTCATAATCAAACTCAGTTACAGCAATAGTTTATAACTGTCTGAAGTCCAGGGTTTGAATCCCGGTCGAGCCCCGCTGATATTTTACACTCACAATCATTATTTGTTGAGTATATATTTATATATTTTTTCCATCTATATCACTTTCTTATATTTTTTCATCTGTATTAATGTTTTAGAAATCACATTTATCAGTTTTCTATGCATATAGTTACAGGGATCCTAAAAAGGTATACTTATTCTAATTCTCATGATCTGCAAGATGAAGGTGAGCTTGCCTTATGTGATGCTGTGGTTAAACTGACATTCTGTTCATTAACAAAGTTTTTCTGTGAACATGTTCTTGTGAACCATTTAATGGCATTCAAAGTTGTAAAAATGGAGTGGATCCCCTCTGAGTGCATTGAGATTGCTGGGTTACAGTTGATGGGTCAGGATCTACTATCCTTATTTGGTTGAAAGCATCCACATATTGACCCCCAGTGAGATGAGAGGCAGAGCAAAAAGGGAAAGATTGGACATATAAAATGTACACTGCTTTTAGCAATTTTCCCTCTGAAACTATGTGATTTCATGAATATCGACCTTATGGGTTATAGAAGAAATTTTTAGATGGAGACAATGAAAAAAAGGTCTAGGGATGTGGGTCATATACTCTTGTTCATGATAATGTAGCAAGAACAAGGTTTCTATTAAATATACATTATAGCAGCTGTGTGTTATACAGTCAGTACAACTGTGTTTTATATATATGGGGCAAAGAAGTAATTCCAACGGTGTGGACAAGTTTAGGTTGTCAAATTTTCAAAGCGATCCGCTCCTTTTTCAAGACACAGTATCACAAGAAGATATAACTGATATACTATGTGTATTATATATATTGCATGGTTGTTTGTGTATAAACAAAGTACTTTGTGACAATTCTGAATGGTTCAGTGTTTACTGTATTTAAGCAAAGTTTAAGTACATGTTTATTATATGTCTCTGTGTGGAATGGAGAGCACTACATGTATATCTATATACATCCGGCTATTATCTTTAGAGGTCTCAATTGAACATCCTTGTAAACATATGCACTATGTATAAGGTCTGATAACACTTTAACAATTAACTCATTCACCCCTGAAATTTCATAATGAACTATTCCAACCTTGTAATTGGAAGAGTTCAAATGTGTCTTCAGGGGTGAATGAGTTAACTTTGCCGCTGGTGTTGGTTCCAATCCCTACCAGGATACAAATAATTTTCTGATATAATTCTTTTCTCAGAAGAATTATTTTTATCAGATCTGGGTAAGTAAAACAAGAATATGAAGTAAACATATTTTTTATTTATAATCATCATGATTAAAGATACACAGGGGTGTTAAAATGAACCGGTCCTGAACCTGGGGCGTTCAGTTTTCTGATTCAGACAATTCAAGTGCTAAATCTTCACAGGTTTGCCCTGGGAAAGTACAGTTTTGCTCATTTATAAATATTAATATTAATGTCAATTTGAATGAATTTTCAGTTCAGAAAAATGTTTTGAAAATAATTTTGATTTCCCTGACACCTGCTTTACATAATGCTTTACTTAATAGTATATTTAATAAGAAGATATATATATGAAAGAAAATATTTTGCTCTCTACATGTATGCTACGCCACTTGGGGCCTTAGAGTTTTAGATATTAAAAAGTAATATGTTGAAGGAGGTAGTGTACGTACTAAATAGATCAAGTATTGATATTTCAGGTTGCCCAGATGAAGGAGGTAGTGTACGTACTAAATAGATCAAGTATTGATATTTCAGGTTGTCCAGATGATGGAGGTAGTGTACGTATTAAATAGATTAAGTATTGATATTTCAGGTTGTCCAGATGATGGAGGTGCTGCCCTGAGACCCCACCATGCCACCCATTGTGGTTGTGCCTGACCTTGACATTGTGTCAGAGGTCAGTGCAGATGAACGTGTGGAAATTGACTTTCTGATGCCCAACGGAATCTTCATTCCTCTGAAAGTGAACTTTTACGACTCGCTTGACATAGTGAAAAGGGTAAATATGTCACAGTTTGTTTAATTACTGTGACAGCCATTTACTGTTATACAACCTAATATTTTCCTGAACCATTTCTAAAGACTGAGTCCCTCATTATCTATTTGTCAAAGGGCCCTGCATCAGAAATACAATATATCCTATATATAGTTATCACCTCTGTTTGTCTGTCATTTATAAAGATAATCTCAAAATACGATACTTATAATCTAAATTTCAGACCTTCAGATGACAATACACTGTAATTTATGTATGTATGTGTGCAATAGAGGTTCGAAAAATTCCCAAGATCATAGTCAAGGTCACTATTGCTAAAATTAGAAGAATAAGGGAAAGGGCAGGTATACACTGTCAAAAATATATTGTATTGCCTTTTCTGACCCAACATTGTTGATTTTGGTGGAAAGTAGTATTTGTAGGATGTCCCAAAGGATGTTAATATCCAATGGCAAAGGTGACAGTCACTGCTACTAAAAATACAACAGACTTGACACACTGTAAAGGAACCTTTTTTACCCATTGACTTGTTCTTTGTCAGTTTGATTAAAAATAGTACATGGTGGACATCATACATTAATTAGGGCCCCATATCGGAGCCCTATAGTTGTCTGTCTGTCTGTCTGTCTGTCTGTCTGTCTGTCTGTCTGTCACAAAGAGACACACTGAGGTAAAAAGTTGATGTCAAGGTCATGAGATTCAAAGGTCAAGGTCATATTTTGCATATTTTCACTGATGAATATTTTGTTATGACATGCTGAAGCAAAGTTGATCAGAATCAAGCAACGAGTCAACTGACTAAAGGTCAAGGTCATTGGGTCAAAGGTCAAGGTTAAATTTTGTATCTTTTCACTGTTGAACATTTCGCTATGACACTTTGAAGCAATGTTGCTCAGAATTAAACAAGGTGTAAATTGACCAAAGGTCAAGGTCACTTGGTCAAATGTCAAGGTTAAATTTTGTACCTTTCCCTGATGAACATTTTGTTATGACATTATGAAGCAATGCTGTTCAGAACTTAACACAGAGTCAACTGACCTTAGTTCCAGGTAACTGGGTCCAAAGGGTCAAGGTCAAGTTTTGTATTTTTCACTGATGAACATTTTGTTATGATATTAAGAAGCAAAGTTGGTCGGAATTAAAGAATAAGTTTTCTGACCAAAGATCAGGATCACTGGGTTAATGGTCAAGGTCATTTGGGTCCAAAGGTGAAAGACAAAGTGGATCTCTGACTTTGACCCTGGCTCTTGATGGAGGAGGTATATAAGGTGAAATAAAACAAATCAAAGCTAACAAATGAGTATTGCACCGGTAATTACATTTCTGTTAGCCCAGCAAATATGGAGGTGAAAGGAAACACATCATATCATAGTACATGTAAAATGTATATTTTGCTTCCTTGCAATTCTTTTTGAAGTCCAAATGTCAGACATCAAGCTCAGCTATATGGGCAGATTGCTTCTTGATGATTATGGGAGATATAATTGCCACAAGACGGGGCCCTTACTGACTTGTCAGTGTTCTAATTACCATATAGATTTTAAAAAATCCATAACAAAAGATGGCCGTGTTTGTTGCTTCTGTCCTGATTAGCTGTGACATGTATGGCTATTCAATAAAACAAGATGGCCTCCATGGCTCCTGATTGGCTGATATCTTTTGGGTTATAATTTCGTTTCTGCTGGTCTGATTTTGTTAGCTCACCTTGGCCTGAAGAGCCAAGTGAGCTTATGCCATAGCGGGTCATCCGTTCATCCAAAGTCTGCAGTCAATATTTACTTGCTTGGATGAAGGGCTACCAAGTTTGTTAAAATTAATTGCCTTGACATTTATTCAAGGTCACAGGGCTCAAATATGTTAAAAATCTTAAAACAACGTCTTCTGAATAAAAGCGTGCTTGGATGAAAAGCTATCAAGCTTTTTCTTTTGAATGACCTTGACCCGCTTTCAAGGTCACATTAAGTCACTATGTATATACATTTAAATGACATAATCTTAATAAACAGTAGGTTTAGGGTTGTGATATTTTGTAAGTTGCATGCTGAGATGAAGGGCTATAAAGTTTGTCAAACGTAATGACCTTGTTCGACTTTCAAGGTCAAAGGGGTTAAATGTTCTAAAATCTTTTAACAGATTCTTTTGAATGACTTATAGTCATAAATACTGAATTTTTGCCAGTAGCTTTATTTTTTAGATCACTTTTAAGGTAACAAGTGTGAGATAAATACCAGGTGAGCGATGCAGGCCCATTTAAGCTAGGCCTCTTGCTCATTTTTGGTGGTATCTGATATTTGTCTGATTACTTGACCTGTAAGTGTTCTAAGTATTATCATATGGTCTCTTCTTATTATGAATATAGAACTTTCACAGTGCTTATTGAGGAATTGAAATTCTCAAAAATTTAAACAATTTATCACATTTAATATAATTATTGACTATAACTTTTATCAATTCTGGTTGCTAAAAATATATGAGACAAGTTGATGATATGCGTTGATAATTTTCAATGTTATAGAGACTATGGAAAGAAGCAGAGGGCTACCCCCTTTTCACGGCCGTAGGCCAGCATCAATCGTATTCCTTTATCTTCATTAACAGTATGGGACAAAAAGTAAGTGTACACAAGTAAGCAACTCCT
>NW_018404055.1:0-115 GCF_002113885.1 Mizuhopecten yessoensis
CATATTACTGGTGTTACCTATGTTGTAGACTACATAACATATTACCGGTGTTACATGTGTTGTAGACTAAATAACATATTACTGGTGTTACCTGTGTTATAGACTGCATAACATA
>NW_018404055.1:4065-4210 GCF_002113885.1 Mizuhopecten yessoensis
AGTGCTATAGACTACATACCATAATACTGGTGTTACCTGTGTTGTACATTAAATTACGTATTACTAGTGTTACCTGTGTTGTTGACTAGATAACATATTACTGGTGTTACCTGTGGTGAAGATTACATAACATATTACTGGTGTT
>NW_018404056.1:0-115 GCF_002113885.1 Mizuhopecten yessoensis
ATCAGAGATTGAAATGTAACGAACTGTCAGCTATCAGAGATTGTAGTGTCACGAACAGTCTGCTATCAGCGATTGTAATGTCACGAACAATCTGCTATCAGAGATTGAAATGTCA
>NW_018404056.1:4092-6134 GCF_002113885.1 Mizuhopecten yessoensis
GTTTTGAAAGTTTTTGGCCCTAAAAAGGCCCGTTTATGGTACGTATTTCCTCTTAATGCTTCTGTGTGGAGGCGGTGATTCTTCGGATTCTGGACATATACTTCTTCATTCCTGTGTTAACGGTGATCAGTTCACTGGTTTAAAGATGGACCAGGTCTTGTAGATATATAGTCAGTCGGGTACTTTATGTCTTTGAACTATACGAAATGCTTTCTAAATTTCTTGTGGAGAAGTTGGTTTATACGTATCCGTTGACATTCATACGCCACTTTTGTCAGACTAGGAACTTTATTGAAGTTTCCCCTTGTGATGATTTCGGCCACCCATACCTCCTTCATTCCGGCATTCTTGAATGTAGAAACCAACTCGACAATTCTTTCAAAAATCTCCCTTGGTGTAGATGTGGATGAGATGTCATTACCTCCGACGTGGAGGAATGCAAATTCTGCACCTGTTGCTATGACACGCCTAAAAAATCGCTGATCCATCATGTCTGTCCTCAAACCACCCCTGCCAAAGGTTTCAGATTGTTTTATTCCTTATGTAAGACACATCGGAGAGTAGACATATTGATGAAAAATATGTGTTCGATGAGCTGAGCAGACGTGTTTTGATCGGGGTGCGTACACTATCCTATATTTTCTATATTTATATACAGTTGAGACCCAAATTGTTTGGACTGTGAGCTTATGCTTTAATCACTGAACTGATATATGTGCTCAAAGTGACTTTGGAAACTGTGGTTTTGGTTTTATCTACCATTACATTATTATACCTGTGCTATCTCAGATTTGGATAATGGCGGATACAGGTGAATTAGGCACCCAGTACGACTCTCCGGACCCACAGGTAAACCTAATCAACCATGACCAGGTAAGCGACACTCACGTATACACCCAGCCATCGGTTTTGACCTCAGCGACCCCTGGACATTCCGGTCCAATATCACATGAACAGGCGCTGTTGTCTTCATCGCCTTTATTCCATACCGATACCAAAAAACGGCCACTGCAAGAGATATCACCCGATAATACGGCTCAAACAGACCCCAAGAGATCAGCTCTTTTCAATAGTCCGGCGACATCCTCAATAACAGATTCTATATATCAGACTATTTCAACTCCCCTGTTCATAAACCAACTTATTCAGATGTTAGTCCATCCAGTAGCCAATATGGTGGCGTCGATTCTACAAAAAGCTCTCCTAGAGGAAATAAATCCATTGATCGAAAGTCACGTGTCTGCGTTGGTTAGCGACGGTGATTTGATCAAGAACGCTTTATCTAAATGCCAGAATACAGCTACACAAGAATCAGTAAACGAGCTCGCACATAAATTATCCCTACAGGAATCCACTATCGAAGCTCTAAAGGGGAAAATCGAGCATTTAGAAAAAATTAAAAACGACCACGAAAGCACCCTTGAAGAACAAGAACAGTATTCTAGACGGACATGTCTGAAGTTTCTAAATGTGCCGGTACCGAATGACCGAAACAACCAATCATTTGATGCTCTTACTGCGGTCCTTAACATATGCGAACGATCACTCAACGTCAAGGTTCCTGTCAACGCGATCTCGAGATGCCATATCCTTGGTCAAATCAAAAATCAAAAAGTAACTGTAATCGTACGGTTTGTGAGGTACTTTGACAGACAACGCGTGTTCGAGACCAACAGTAGTCTCAGAGGTAATACTAATGGAACACTCATTGTTGAAGCGCTGACTAAAAAACGTCAAACTATCGTCAATGAACTTAACAAGCTACGCCACGAGAAGAAAATACGGTCATTCCGGACAAGGGACGGACGAATTTTTCTGAAAAAAGAAACTGATTCCCCAAAACTGCAAATCCACAATCTCTCGGATATAGCAAGTGTGGTACCTGGTTACGTCTACTCGCCCCGTCATTTGGAGAGTACTCATGTATGATCCATTCATTTCAAGAAAAGTTTCCTAATTACTTTCCATAGGAAAATATCAATGTGTTCATGTAATAAGTGTATTCAATTTTGCTTATTTTTCTGGGTGTAGGCAGTATGCTG
>NW_018404056.1:9641-19414 GCF_002113885.1 Mizuhopecten yessoensis
ATGATACATGTATACACTAACAGTCAAATGTACAATGATACATGTATACACTAACAGTCAAATGTACAATGATACATGTATACACTAACAGTCAAATGTACAATGATACATGTATACACTAACAGTCAAATGTACAATGATACATGTATACACTAACAGTCAAATGCAATATGATGCATATTATACAATGACATAGGTGATAACTCATTAATCGTGCAGTACTAAAAAATGAAATATCATAAGAGACAGCATTTTACACTGAAATACACCAACATCGTAAGGTTCCGATACAGTGAAATCATAACAATTAATAGTATATTACAATGATAATACTACTATGATAACTTTCGATGACGTACGTTACAGGTAATGATAACTGGATTTAATATAGTTACATACATTGTATCGCACATATGTCACGAATAAATACAATCTAGTAAAACAGTATAGAACAATAAAATACACTGCCATAGTGTCAATCTCCACGCAGAGTTACGGTCCTTGCACTCCCTTGTTTGTGATTGAAAAGGAACGACAACTCTGGGGGGTAGAGATTGCCATAGTGTAATAAACACGATGTTACACCTGACGTTAATGACAGTGATATTACAATATAGAAAATATTCGTCGATGTTTCGACGTTGTTAATTAATTTACCATATATTTTATATCACATAGGAAAGATAATGAACGGGCACAATCATTTTTTTTTTATACAATACACATAATACAAATATCTTATCAAATATGGTATACTGAAATGTACATTTACAGGAAAAATGGAATAAAATATTATACAGTGCTATTACGACGTTTTAAACTTAAAAACAGGAATGTTCCTAATTTATTCAATTCCTTAATGTTTTGAGTAGTAAATAACTGAATCAATTTAAAAACACTTGGTCGTTTGTAATAAAAAGGCTTAATAAGTTACACTTTAATATAAAATGAGATTCATCTTCAATATCATTAGAGTTACATAAGTTACAGAATCTTTTTGATTTCTAGGAAGGTTTCTATATCTTCCCTGTTCAATATTTAAATTATGAGTCTAAAGCGAGCTGAAGTCTTTTTATATGCGTTATGAATTGGTTTTATTAAATATGATTGCACAAAAAAATTGTCTATTAGATGTTGATAAAGGAATCCTTTCGGAGTTGTTTGGATATTAGTCAATATTTCCTGCCGGTAAAAAGTCGAAAAGTCTTTGCTCAGTGATTGTATAGATAGTTCTATCATTGCTAACATTTTCACAAAGGTAAGTTAATCCCAATGTATTGAGTTCAGTGCGGATATCTAGAATCCAATTATCATTTGACAAAATTCTTTCCTCGTAATATGTTTTTAAAATGCAATTATTCGAAGTTTTTGATTTTAACCAATATTAAAAAAAAACAGTTTTCTACATACAGACAATGGTCATCTTCCTAACTCACAATAAACTAAATTATTACAAGTACTCTTCTTAACTCCGAGTAACCTTTTACAAAAAATGTATGTGTATCTTTTCAACATCAAGAGCTTTATGAAAGCCCCATACGTCTGCACTGTAACTTAAGAGAACATTGTGTTTTGATATTAAAATTATGATTTTTGAACTTATAACAAAGCGCATACTATGTCTCATTATCCTGATCTGTAACATGCTTTTGAGTGACATGAAATTTACCGTTGTAATTAAAGAGCATGCCTAAGTAATTAAATTGGTCGACGACTTGGAGCTCTTTAGTGTCGTAAAACCATTTTTCGTTGTTTCTTATCCCGCCACCATTCCTGAAAACTACTATTTTCGTCTTATCAGTATTCAAATTGAGTTCGTACTTGTTATTATATGATTTCAGAGCTTCCAGAATATGTTGTAGCTTTTCTGGCGTTTCTGCAAAAAGCACCGTATCGTCTGCATACATTAAAAGAAAAAAAGTTAATTAAATTAATTTCATTAGATGGACAACCTTCTTTTATAAAATGAATTTCACTGTCATTGACGAACATGGAGTATAAAATGGGTCATAAAATTTCCCCCTGAAATAGACCGATTGTATTTGGAAAAAAATCTGAATAAAAACCATTGTGCTTTACACATGACTGAACTATACAACGATTGAATTATACGTAACATTTTCCCTCTAACACCCTGCTTAATCAATTTGCACCACATATGTGATCTGTCGATTAAGTCAAAAGCTTTCTTGTAATCAACAAAGCAACAGTAAAGTCTACCACCTTTTTTACTTAAATATCTATTAATTAAAGTACAAATATTGCATCAACGGTTGAATGTCCGGGTCTAAAACCAAATTGAGCATCTGTTATTACATTATTTTTAACAACCCAATTCACTTGTCGTTCATTCAATATGGAGGTAAACAACGTCCCCATGCAACTGACTAGAGTAATGCCCCTGTAAGTATTGGCATTTTTTATATCGCCTTTCTTATATTCACGCCAGAAATATATAGGTCTCCATCCCAATGGCGCCGAAGTCTTTCAATCATGTAGCTGCTACCATATAGAATCAAAGTAGGCATGGTTGAATGATTGTAATTATTGCTTTTGTTTAAAACAAGAGGCCCAATGGGCCTGCATCGCTCACCTGGTATTAATCTCACACTTGTAATCTTAAAGGTGGACTAAAATACAGCTACAGGCAGAATATCAGTGTGACCCTGAATGTCAAACAATGACATTAGGTTGAAAGTGAGTCAAGGTCATTCATTGAACAAATTTGGTAGCCCTGATTGCTACAGGCCAAATATCAGTACCCTGGGCCTTTTGGTTATTGAGAAGAAGTTGTTTAAAGATTTTAAGACATTTGACACCTGTGACCTTGAAAGTTGGTCAAGGTCATTCATTTGAACAAACCTGGTAGCCCTTCATCCCAGCATGCTACTGGTCAAATATCATTACCCTGTGCATTTTGGTTATTCAGAAGAAGTTGTTTAAAGGTTTTAAAGATATTTGACCCCTGTGAACTTGAAAATGGATGAAGGTCATTTATTTGAACAAACTTGGTAGCCCTTCATCCCAGCATGCTACTGGTCAAATATCATTACCTTAGGCCTCTTGGTTATTCAGAAGAAGTTGTTTAAATGTTTTGAACATATTTGACCCCTGTGACCTTGAATATAAGTCAAGGTCATGTATTTGAACAAACCTGGTAGCTATTCAACCCAGCATGTTACTGGACAAATCTCATCACACTAGGCCTCTTGATTATTTAGAAGAAGTTGTTTAAAGGTTTTAAACATATTTGACCTTGACCTAGAATATAAATCAAGGTCATTTATTTGAACAAGCTTGGTAGCCATTTATCCCAGCATGTTACTGGCCAAATTTATGCACCCAAGGCCTATTGGTTATTCAGAAGAAGTTGTTTAAATGTTTTAAACATATTTGACCCCTGTGACCTAGAATATAAGTCAATGTCATGTATTTGAACAAACTTGGTAGCCCTTTTTGCCCAGCATGTTACTGGCCAAATATCATCACCCTATGCCTCTTGGTTATTCAGAAGAGGTTGTTGAAAGGTTTTAAACATATTTGACCCATGTGACCTTGAAAATCGATGAAGGTCATTTATTTGAACAAGCTTGGTAGCCCTTCATCCAAGCATGCTTCCTAGCCCTTATCATCACCCTAGGCCTTTTGGTTACTGAGAAGAAATTGTTTAAAGTAAAATGTTGACGACGGACGGACGACGGACGGACCTTAAATGGTATACACTCCGTGTATCTGTATGATATCAGGCAGATGCATCCAACACTGTGCAGTCAGTCCAACTGGGCCCCTTTCGCGTATCATCCGGTTCAATCGGTTTGTCTGTTTTAAATAGATCTAATAAATGCAACATTTTCTGGTGGACCTACAAATGTTTATGCAGGCCTTCTTTAAGGCTCGCCTGAAAGCAGCATCATATTAATAGGTCCGACCTCATTTCATAAACGGACAACTCAAGCTGATCCAACCGGTTCAACCGCGGCCTAATTACCCTTATATTCAAATGGTGTGCAGTCTTCGTGATTTTTTAGCGGGATAACTAAGGTAATCAAAAATATCGGTCAGTCAGTGAACAGGATGTTAAAATCAGTCCGAAAAATCTCACCGCAATCACATGACACAAAAAAAACATTTTTATTTTTTTACGAAAACATCCTTGAAAAAGTGTGCTGGCTTTGTATGAATGGCGTCCTCCATGTAATGATCATCTTCATCTGGGAAAACGAGTGCTGTCGTGTTGCTGACTGATTTGATATCTTTCCTTGGGTTTTTTTCGTGTTTATTTCGGATTTTTCGAATTCGTCAAGGTAACAGTAATGGTGTAAATAGTATGTGCTTGTGAATAGTCCACTGCTTTCTGTTTGTGACACATCTGTCTGAGGACGGAGGTCGATCCGGATGACCATCATGTTGGTTAACCAGTAAAAGTACACTAACTAATACTGTGTACAATTATCATATATGTAAATATAACATATACTGTCTGTTCAATGCCACGTGCTGTTCGTTTCGTTAATGTGAAGCTGTAGCTCGATGTCGGACGGATATTACCTTGCTACATTAGCTGCGGCTCCGTAACACATACGGTCGGTTTCATTCTGTCGTAGTCATTGGTCAGACGTCATAACGACATGTTGTTGCTAATAGCATCAACAACATCACCATTCTAAAGAGCTACGTACCCTAGCTTTATAGGCTATCTGACAATGTGTGCTTTTGTGACAGAGTCACAATGTCTGATGTACTGACGTGTACTTCGTGACATGCGCCATATGTATTTATATATATAGGCCTATTTCTTCACATGTCGGTTAAAGTCCTTTCCATTCTTATTCTGCTAAAAGAAACAAACGTCGAAGTTGTCTGTGTCATTGTCGAGTGACAGGTATGCCTTTGTTTTTGTAGCTACTAGGTGGCAAAATGGAGTGTTAAATTCACAGAATAAAAATAATCTTATTCATGTGAAAGTGAAACTTTCATGAAGGTGTTGGACGATGCTTACAGTGAAGAATGTGTGTGGGAACTGGGTTGGTTGGTTGGTTAACGGGTTTCGAGCCTATATGAATCCGCCCTTACAGGTTTCATCTCACTGACTGAAGTCAGTGTTCTGTCGGCGTGGAACTGGGTGATTAGATGAAGTCAATTTATACATGGCCTTATCATTGTCTTGAATGCATATATCAAGATAATACACCCTTACTGGGGATATACATTACAAATCGCAGGAACTCGAACAACTTTCTAAGCCGTCTCAAAATTTGCGACCTTCCTTTGTACAATATGGTTAAATGTACTACATGTGTTATTGAATTCAAACTTTCCTATGTAAAAATATGATCACTTGGTTTTCTTTTTTGTTATTGAAACACTAATATATTTCTTGTTCAGCAACTTTTGGTTTATCACTATTTTATGTGTTAGTGTTGATATTTTAGTGACTCCTGATCCGTTGAAGCCAAGAGGCTTTAGACATCATCAAGAATGTGGAAAACGAAAACAAAAATTGTTAAACCAAAAGTTGTTTATTATGAAGAAAAGATATAGCATTTTCAATCTTAAAAATGAAGCGAAATTAAGAATAACAAACTTAAAATAACAAACTTAGAAATAACAAACTTAAAATAACAAACTTAAAATAACAAACTTAGAAATAACAAACTTAAAATAACAAACTTAAAATAACAAACTTAAAAATCTCTCAAAGTTGAGGGAATTACACCCTGTTATAAAGTGCCTACTAATTAACATCTATTGAGTTCTTTATCATGACATTCCTATTGTAAACTTCATTGTTCTCAGTGCTTTGATTTGTCCTATAAAGTTGTTTCAAAGACTAATATAATTCTCATTTTGTTTTAAGAAAAGTGTGCTGAACCTTGCTGCTGAACCATGTCACAATCAGGGATCATTGGAGCGGGAATCCTGGCCGTTGGGTTGGGACTCCTCATCAATCTGTCTATCCACAAGATAGATGAGGGTGAGTACCATCATACCCACAGTAAGGCACTGACATATTTAATAGGCTCTTCACCACCCTAAGTTACGGCCATACTGGACTTGTCTATTTCTCTGTCTCTAGATAATACTTTTTTTTCAGGCAAGTTTTATCTATTAACCTGTTCATCATGTAGTTGTGTCCTTTTCATTAAGTTTCCATAACTATTTTGAATCTGAAATATTTGTTTGTGATGATTTGGAATATGGACCAAGGTGGCAATCCCTATACAGAGTTTGTAGGTCACTCGGGTAACATTTCTTGAAATGATCCATCAGTAACAGCAGTCATTACTTGTTCAATGCCTCCACAAGGAGTCAAACCCGGGACCTCTGGTTTACTAGTCTTACCAACTGAGCTAAGGAGAAACTCTCCCTATCCGAGTTGATAGGAAGGGCTAATATTTTACCAGGGTGACACATATAGATGTTGGTGATCAGAATCTAGCCTGATATAGGACAGGAAGGGTCAATCCCTGAGCACGGAGGAGTGGAGTTATAAGGGCTAACAGAGTGCAAAACCTTTAGATGACATCTCTTGTGAGACTTAGTATTAGATTTTCACATTTCATAAAATGATTCATAGATGATGAGAATAAGAATGTAAATTGACCTGAAATCCCAAGGACTGACAGATGGGGCTATTAGGACCTGTCACATTGGGACCTGTCACAGAGTCCAAACAAAAAAACATCTCCTTTGAATCTTGGTAGTTGATTTTCACATACTTTCTACAAAATGATCCGTAGATGATGGTGATAATTTGTTTATTTGTGAACCATGTTGATGACTTGTAACCTTGTTTTTTTGTAGGTCATGTTGGTGTGTATTACAGGGTAAGTTTTCTGGTGCTTTATAAGTAGCATTTACATTGTTAATCATTGATAAAGTTATCAGGTAAAATAGACATTTTCACTCTTGATGGTGAAAATTATAAATTATAAATGATGGTGTGGCATTGTATTTAATGTGAAGAAACACATAACAACATTAGTAAATATACCTATACCTTGATATTTCTTATAAAAAGCATGCAAACCACAATTACTGACGTAATCACATGGCATATATTTCATTCAATTTTAAGGTAATGTAAAAAATGATAGAAAATGCTAACACAATTAATCAGAAGGTTTAGATTGTTTTGATATTTTTCATGTTTCATGTTTAGGGTGGAGCTTTGCTTTCGACAGTCAGCGATCCAGGCTTCCATTTTATGATGCCATTTCTGACATCCTATCGCACTGTACAGGTGAGTGATGTGTTAACAACTGTAAAGAGAAATAGCTTCACTCTCGTTCAGCTAAAGGTGACCAATATGTCATAATTGTTCTGACACAAAACCATTACACAAAGAATTTTCTAAATGGATGCTTTCACCAGTATCATTATTGTTGACTTAAAATATAACAATGTTATTATCACACTGTATATTTTTAAAAAAAATGCCATAAAAACAAACAATTTCGTTACATATTTATTACATGCAATATTACTCATAAGCATGCTCAAAATGATGTTAAACATGTTCTCAATTGTTATTATAGACAACTCTGCAAACAGATCAAGTAAAGAATGTTCCCTGTGGAACCAGGTAAATTATCTGTGATAAATCATAATAATAATAATATACAGCATTTGTATAGCGCCCTAATTAATTTACAAAATTACTCTGAGGCGCTTTACAACACATGAATAATGGATTCCTACAGTGACAGTTGTGAATAAGGTAAATAAAAAGACATACGAATCAGTTCTTTACATGTGATGTGCTAGGTTTTTGTATTGTGATCCTTTTTTTTCATTTTATTTAATTCAATATTCCTTCAAAGTGAAGTAATTCGTGTTTTAAAAGATGAGAACAAGTTCGTTTTTTTATCCAAACTAGACTTTGTGAGGAAACAACTATGATTAACATTACACTTTAAAAGTGAAAACAATCCTTTTGCTAACCAGTATTTGGAGGCCAAGAAAATATAAGATGTATGGCTCAGTGAGAGAGTGCAGGATTTTAATGTAATTTGTCGAATGACAATTCAAGGAATCTTGATATTATTTGAGTATTAATATCTAAGATATTCGGTTATATTTTGTATTACCAGTGGAGGTGTGATGATCTACTTTGACCGTATAGAGGTGGTCAACAAACTGGACATTAACGCTGTATATGACATCGTGAGGAACTACACTGCTGATTACGATAAAACACTCATCTATAACAAGGTTCACCACGAACTCAATCAGTTCTGTAGCATGAACAACCTCCAGGAAGTCTACATTGATTTGTTCGGTAAGTTGTCTGTTGTCCCAGAAATCACCAACATTCTAAATTGTATAGTTAACTTCACTGCATTCTCTAGCTGGCCCCACTTAATAAAAACACCATTTCATTGTTTAGTGTCCATTAGAAGATGATAATACAATATCTGGTATGTCATATAAATATTGTTTTCATCCTGTGACTATGTAATGTCAGCAACTAAAACCTTTATATTGTTATAACACGTAGAGATGTTTAGCCTGATTTTGGGTTTTATATAAAGACATCATGATGGAATTAATTTTATGAGTACATTAGTAGTAATTTCTTCTAATTTCTTCTCTTTCTTCTAAGCTAATGTTAAACACTTCATAGTTTATTAAAAAAAAAGAAATGTGTTCCCAAGTGATGGTGTTTGAAGTCAGCATCCAATGTAACCATAATCTTGTTCCTTGGTTATGGTGTTTGAAGAAGGCATCACATGTAACCATAATCGTGTTCCTTGGTTATGGTGTTTGAAGAAGGCATCACATGTAACCATAATCTTGTTCCTTGGTTATGGTGTTTGAAGAAGGCATCACATGTAACCATAATCTTGTTCCTTGGTTATGGTGTTTGAAGAAGGCATCACATGTAACCATAATCTTGTTCCTTGGTTATGGTGTTTGAAGAAGGCATCACATGTAACCATAATCTTGTTCCTTGGTTATGGTGTTTGAAGAAGGCATCACATGTAACCATAATCTTGTTCCTTGGTTATGGTGTTTGAAGAAGGCATCACATGTAACCATAATCTTGTTCCTTGGTAATGGTGTTTGATGATCGCATGGCATGTTACAAGTATAAGGTTGTCTTGTAATACCTGACTTAAGCATGATGTGGAGAAATAATTCCACTAATCTGCTTCTTCCATATGACTCCAGCCAAAATTCTAACAAATGTTTAATATAAGATTGAGAGCCGTGTAAGGTCCTGTTCAATTGCCATAAAATGTGTACTTAATTATATATGTATTTGATTTGTAGACCAGATAGATGAGAACCTCCGGGTGGCCCTACAGAAGGATCTCATAACTATGGCCCCTGGACTGACTGTCCAGGCTGTCAGAGTGACTAAACCAAAGATCCCAGAACAGATCCGTAAAAATTATGAAGCAATGTAAGTAGAATCATTGGTGCACACTTTATACCGTGGCGTCCGTCGCCCGTCCGTCGTCCGTCCGTCCGTACGTACGTCAACAATTTCTTTAAACGACTTCTTCTTCTTAACAACTGGTTGGAATTAAACTAAATTTGACTGGAAGCATCCCTAGGTGGTGGGGATTCAAAATTGTACAAATGGTGGGGCTGACCCCCCAGGGGGCTGAGGGCCGTGGCCAAAAGGGGTCAATTTGCCCATATTGCTTTAAGCCACTTCTTCTCTGAAACTAAGAAATGGATATCAACCATATTTGACTGGAAGCATCCCTAGGTGGTGGTGATTAAAAATTGTACAAATGGTGGGGCTGACTCCCCAGGGGGCT
>NW_018404056.1:19795-26005 GCF_002113885.1 Mizuhopecten yessoensis
ACATATGCTTCCAGGTTGGCCTTGGGGACTGCCCCACCCTTGGAGACTTAACCCCTGGGTCATAACTTTGAAATGGTTAATATCCCCACCCCAAAACTATATATACAATTGTTGGGCATAAAGAGACGAATGCAGTCATGACATTAGAATTGATCCCAGGGTCTGCCCCACCCTTGCAGACTTGGCCCCTGGGTCATAACTTTGAAACGGTTGAGATCCCCACCCCAAAACTATATATACAAATGCTTGGCAAAAAGAGACAAATGCAGTCACGATATTAGATTCTGAGTTTCTGAGTCAAAGCTTGGAAACAGTTGAGATCCCCACCCCATAACCAAACATAAAATTGCTGGGCATGAAAAATCTAATATAGCTATGCTACAAGGATTGACCTTGAGGTCTGGCATATTCCCTTGATCTCATTTGGAGAATAGTTTGCCACGATTGCTTAGGTATCCAGGTGAGCGATACAGGCCCTCTGGGCCTTTTGTTATTGAGAATGCTAGCACAAGCAGATTTTGAAAACAATTCTGCTAGCTCAACCATTATTTTCATAGTTAATATTACAAGTTTTCGCCAGCTGGTTAGCCCTTGGCTTACATAAAATCTCCTGCTGAGATATCACAGTTAACAATATTCCGTAGGGAACTGGTACTTTTGATCACTGTATGCAGGGAAATTTTCGCCCTGTCAAACTTTTGCCGTTTGCCCATGAAATCAACTTTCACCTAGTGTTAATTTCACCTTTCACATTGAATTACTACAGTCAAACCTCGTTATCTTGAACTCTATTTTAACTTGAAAACCCCATTTATCTCGAAGTATTTCAACGGTCCCGGCCAAACCTCTTCTTTATCTTAGTAAATAAAACTCTGATAATTCGAACCCTGAAAAGTCGAAAAACTTGAATACCTCGAAATAAGATATTGGTTTCGATAGTGTAAATCTAACATCAAAACATCGTCTTCTGCATAGTGTTCGATTTTAACTTTGTCACTTATTAATTCTTTGATACAAATAAAACGCAAAAGAACGACATCTCGCAATTCTGTGTTTATGAACATCTTTCGTGAGTAAACTAGCATGAAATCGGTATAATGAATTTACGATAAAGCTTCAGACTCAAGTGTGCGGACTGTCAAAACCATGTTGTTCATAATAAAAAACAAACTTCATCAATGTTGATCAACATGTACAGTATTCTGTACCGGAAAATTGGTCACAAAATGTGGTCATGCATAAAAGAGTTCCACTGTTAAAATCATAACCTAGGACAGCTTCACGGGTTCCTGTTTTTACAGGAGCTAGTATGGCTTTGAAAGTCGATCGAGAGCCTTAAGAACAATATGATAATTGCTGTTGATTACATCGAGTTGAGGAGGTGTCAGGTGTCACATTTGGCTTTAATGAATCAATGTGTTACATATACGATATAATCGTTTTGTGTGTGTTTTCATTTACAGAATCAACTACACATACGCTCCATTACTGTGATTTGTTTTAGACTTGCACACTTTCATTTCCGCATTGTATAGTATGAGGTAGGAGACAGCGGGATCATTCAATTTTTAAATATAACACTTCAGAAGTAAAACTTGACAGACTTGCAAATACAAATGTAGACCTGTAGAGACTTTGCCAAGATCTAGACTAATCAAAAACAATAATTTAATAACTAGGCTGTCCATATTTAATAACAAATTCACAATGTGTTCCAACCGTTTTGATCGCGTTTAACAAAAAATAACTTACTCTATTTTTGTTAGCGTGTTCATTGAGAAATAACATACCTGTATTTGTTATATTGATTACTCATACCATTCATCGATTGATTATAACCATAGACTATTAATAAAATCAACAACTGCTAGTGCTATGTCCAAACAACAAATGTCATACCAAATTTAAGAACCTGCATAACTCGAATACTCGGATAACTCAAAGTTTTCCCACGACCCCGTCGAGATAACGAGGTTCATCTGTATTTATGTTATGAAGTTTACATTTTTTGCTGTAATGATAAATTCACCCTCACAACGGAGGGCAAAAAAGGCATTTAATTGCTATATTTGTTATGTTGTTAACTTATCGCTGTAGTGATAAGTTTGCCCTCCATTAGGGCAAAAAAGGCGAAAAATTAGACTGCAGCAAAAATACGGTATACAGTATTAATCGGTAATAATTAGTAAAAATATGGTATACAGTATTAATCCGTAATAATTAGTAAAAATACGATATACAGTAATAATCCGTAATAATTAGTAAAAATACCTCTTACTGTTCCTTGGTAAATGTACTATCCAGGCTACACCAACAAAGTGGGGAAGTACAATTATTGTGTTGTAATAGAGTAATGCAGTTTAATGTCTGAACAGGGAGGCAGAGAAGACCAAACTGCTGATCTCCATACAGAAGCAAAAAGTGGTGGAGAAGGAGGCAGAGACAGAGAGGAAAAAGGCCATCATCGGTGAGCAGGCTATCTACAACGCCACCAAAAACCGGTGTTGCTTCTGAAACACTTATGTTGTATACTATCAATCAATAGGTTTTGTCATCAACTCTATTTTTATTTAAATTCAGTAGTTATTGCGAACGTCATAAAGGCTTATTATTGTTGAAGTGTAATGCAAACGGTTTTTACTTTTAATTTTAACAATGAGTATTAAAAAATTCTGTGAAATTTTCTGGTTGTTAGAGATACATGTATTTTGCTGAAGCAGCTCAAATTTTGATTTAGGAATTTGTGCATATGCAATTTTCGATCAAAAAATTAAAAACATGTCAGAAAAGAATTTTCACCACATCACTTCAAGACAAGGTAGGTCAGTAATGTTAATGTTAGTAATGTTATGTTAAATTCGGTCTTGTAGAGGCTGAGAAACTGGCAGAAGTTTCCAGGATTCAGTGGGAACAGAAAGTAACTGAAAAAGAGTCTCAAAAAAGGATATCTCAAATTGAAGGTAATGTTGTACATAGGCACAGAAGTATGCTGATTTAGCCAAATGGATAACACACTGGCCTTTAAAGCAGCATTTAGTCCTTGAAGTTTTGGAAGTGTGTATTTTGAGAGAAGAGTTTTGCCACACAACTCCAGTCACTCAGCTGGAGCATTAAATAGTCAGGGGTGCGTGCTCGGGGCCCCTTTCGCGTATCTGGTTCAACGGATTTGTCTGTTTTTAAATGTCTTTGTCAAGGCTCGCCTGAAAGCAGCATCAGATTACTAGGTCCAACCTTATTTCATATGAACAACTCTGGTCTAACCGGTTTAACCGTTTGGATCACAATAAACGAATGCGGCCCAAGTGTCTAAAGCAGTGTTCTCACTAAGTTTTGAAATAACTGGTTGACTTCAAAAGAATAGCAGGTTGAATGTTCACATGTTATTATGTTGACCTACCAGTACATGTATTCTGAAAATATTCCAGGTTCAAATGATGAATAGCAGGCTACTTTTGCCCTCAACCGGCTTTTAACCTGTTAATTTAGTGGACCACAAGAAAGCCATTAGTAAAATCACCATTCAGTTTGATTCTTTTGCCTACAAACATAAAAGCATTGAAGTTTGATTTGAGATCATACATCCTAACCTTCTCATTTTTTCAGATTTAACACATTTGGCAAAAGAAAAGGCAAAGAGTGATGCCCAGTTTTACGCTGCTGAAAAAGAAGCTCAATCCAATAAGGTAAAGGAATCCGTTATAATTTACAGATCGGTGAACCACAAACAACACTATACAGGGTTCTATTGATGTCATTCATACAAAAAAGAGTAATAGAAAATATCTGTATTGCACAATGTATACTGATACATACAGTCAACACATTGAGAGATTAAATGTGCTATTGTTCTGTGTGACGTACAATGCGCTATTGTTCTGTGTGACGTACACTATTGTTCTGTGTGATGTACACAATTGTTCTGTTTGACGTACAATGCGCTATTGTTCTGTGTGACGTACACTATTGTTCTGTGTGACGTACACTGTAATATTGTTCTGTGTGATGTACAATGCACAATTGTTCTGTGTGACGTACAATGCGCTATTGTTCTGTGTGACGTACACTGTGATATTGTTCTGTGTGACGTACACTGTGATATTGTTCTGTGTGAAGTACAATGCGCTATTGTTGTGTTTGATATACACTATGATATTGTTCTGTGTGATGTACACTGTGATATTATTCTGTGTGATGTTCACTATGATATTGTTCTGTGTGATGTACACTATGATATTGTGCTGTGTGATGTACACTGTGATATGGTTCTGTGTGACGTACAATGCGCTATTGTTCTTTGTGACGTACACTGTGATATTGTTCTGTGTGATGTACACTGCGCTATTGTTCTGTGTGATGTACACTATGATATTGTTCTTTGTGACGTACACTGTGATATTGTTCTGTGTGATGTAAAATGCGCTATTGTTGTGTTTGATGTACACTATGATATTGTTCTGTGTGATGTTCACTGTGATATTGTTCTGTGTGACGTACAATGCTCTATTGTTCTGTGTGATGTACACTATGATATTGTTCTGTGTGTCGTACACTGTGATATTGTTCTGTGTGATGTAAAATGCGCTATTGTTGTGTTTGATGTACACTATGATATTGTTCTGTGTGTCGTACACTGTGATATTGTTCTGTGTGATGTACAATGTGATATTGTTCTGTGTGACGTACAATGCTCTATTGTTCTGTGTGATGTACACTATGATATTGTTCTTTGTGACGTACACTGTGATATTGTTCTGTGTGACATACACTGTGATATCGTTCTGTGTGACGTACACTGTAATATTGTTCTGTGTGACGTACACTGTGATGTTGTTCTGTGTGACGTACACTGTGATATTATTCTGTGTGATGTTCACTATGATATTGTTCTGTGTGATGTACACTGTGATTTTGTTCTGTGTAACATACACTGTGATATTGTGTGATTTACACTATTGTTCTGTGTGACGAACACTGTGATATTGTTCTGGGTGACGTACACTGTGATATTATTCTGTGTGATGTACACTATGATATTGTTCTGTGTGATTTACACTGTGATATTGTTCTGTGTGACGTACAATGCTCTATTGTTCTGTGTGATGTACACTATGATATTGTGCTGTGTGATGTACACTGTGATATGGTTCTGTGTGACGTACAATGCGCTATTGTTGTGTTTGATGTACACTATGATATTGTTCTGTGTGATGTTCACTGTGATATTGTTCTGTGTGACGTACACTGTGATATTGTTCTTTGTGACATACACTATGATATTGTTCTGTGTGATGTTCACTGTGATATTGTTCTGTGTGACGTACAATGCGCTATTGTTGTGTTTGATGTACACTATTGTTCTGTGTGATGTACTCTATTGTTCTGTGTGATGTACACTATTGTTCTTTGTGACATACACTGTGATATTGTTCTGTGTGATGTAAAATGCGCTATTGTTGTGTTTGATGTACACTATTGTTATGTGTGACGTACGCTGTGATATTGTTCTGTGTGATGTACAATGTGATATTGTTCTGTGTGACGTACAATGCGCTATTGTTCTGTTTGACGTACAATGCGCTATTGTTCTGTGTGACGTACAATGCGCTATTGTTGTGTTTGATGTACACTATGATATTGTTCTGTGTGACGTACACTGTGATATTCTTCTGTGTGACGTACACTGTGATATTGTTGTGTGTGACGTACACTGTGATATTGTTCTGTGTGACATACACTGTGATATTGTTCTGTGTGATGTACACTGTGATATTGTTCTGTGTGATGTACAATGCGCTATTGTTCTGTGTGATTTACACTATTGTTCTGTGTGACGAACACTGTGATATTGTTCTGTGTGACGTACACTGTGATATTATTCTGTGTGATGTACACTGTGATATTGTTCTGTGTGACGTACAATGCGCTATTGTTCTGTGTGATGACACTATGATATTGTTCTGTGTGATGTCCACTGTGATTTTGTTTTGTGTGACGTACACTGTGATATTGTTCTGTCTGACGTACACTGTGATATTTTTCTGTGTGATGTACAATGCGCTATTGTTCTGTGTGATGTACAATGCGCTATTGTTCTGTGTGATGTACAATGCGCTTTTGTTCTGTGTGATGTACAATGCGCTATTGTTCTGTGTGATGTTCAAAATTGTTCTGTGTGACGTACACTGTGATATTGTTCTGTGTGATGTACAC
>NW_018404056.1:27348-54538 GCF_002113885.1 Mizuhopecten yessoensis
TAGAGGACACAGATAGGTCTGGTAAAGGACATCTAGAGGTCAAGTAAGGAGCACAGAGAGGTAAGTTAGAGGACACAGATAGGTCTGGTAAAGGACATCTAGAGGTCAAGTAAAGGGTACAAAGTGGTCAGATAGAGGACACAGATAGGTCTGGTAAAGGACATCTAGAGGTCAAGTAAAGGGTACAAAGTGGTCAGATAGAGGACACAGATAGGTCTGGTAAAGGACATCTAGAGGTCAAGTAAAGGGTACAGAGAGGTCAGATAGAGGACATAGATAGGTCTGGTAAAGGACATCTAGAGGTCAAGTAAGGAGCACAAAGAGGTCTCAGAGAGTAAAGTTAGAGGACACAGATAGGTCTGCTAAAGGACATCTAGAGGTCAAGTAAGGAGCACAGAGAGGTAAGATAGAGGACACAGATAGGTCTAGTAAAGGACATCTAGAGGTCAAGTAAAGGGTACAAAGAGGTAAGTTACAGGACAAAAATAGGTCTGGTAAAGGACATCTAAAGGTCAAGTAAATGGCACAGAGAGGTAAGATAAAGGACACAGATAGGTCTCAGAGAGGTAAGTTAGAGGACACAGATAGGTCTGGAAAAGGACATCTAGAGGTCAAGTAAAGGGTACAGAGAGGTCAGTTAGAGGACACAGATAGGTCTGGTAAAGGACATCTAGAGGGCAAGTAAAGGGCACAGAGAGGTAAGTTAGAGGACACGGATAGGTCTCAGAGAGGAAAGTTAGAGGACACAGATAGGTCTGCTAAAGGATATCTAGAGGTCAAGTAACTAAAGGGTACAGAGAGGTCAGTTAGAGGACACAGATAGGTGTGGTAAAGGACATCTAGAGGTCAAGTAAAGGGTACAGAGAGGTTAGTTAGAGGACACAGAAAGGTCTGGTAAAGGACATCTAGAGGTCAAGTAAAGGGCACAGAGAGGTCAGTTAGAGGGTAAAGATAGCTCAGATAAAAATCAGTAAGGTAAAGGACAAAGAAATATAAGGACAAAAAGAGAGGTTAGGTAGAGAAAAGTTTGGGCAAAAAGATATTAGTAAAGGCAAAGAGAGGTTGGGCAAAAGTGATCTGTTAGGGAAAAGATAGATGAGACCGTGAGAAAAAGAGATGATTGAAATTATACAGCCAGGTGTAGTAGTGATGAGAGTAAAGAGTAAGGTCACATGGAGGTGAGTGAGAGGGTAAGAGGAGTGGTTTGTTATTTCATTTGTTAACATTTTATTTTCATTTTTATTTGTATTTGTTTCAGACAAAGAATTAACGATCATACAGCTGGACTGAGACGACCCAGAACCTACAAAACTACTTGCTCACTTCCGTCTGTGATATGTTTGAATGATATTGTTAAAGTACCAAACGTTAACATCAGCCTCTCTATCAGTAAGGTCAGCCTCTCTATTAGTAAGGTCAGCCTCTCTATCAGTAACGTCAGCCTCTCTATCAGTAAGGTCAGCCTCTCTATCAGTAACGTCAGTCTCTCTATCCGTAACGTCAGCCTCTCTATCAGTAAGGTCAGCCTCTCTATCAGTACACATGTTGTGGGCATCATGACAACCGGGAAAAGGTTAGCAATTAATAGGTACAGAGCCAATAAAATCTCACATCAATTTTTTTAAACATTCCAGGTCGGCACCACATTCCTGATAGGTTGTCACTACTTATCTGATCTGATAGGTTGTCACCACTTACCTGATAGGTTGGCATCACTTACCTGATCTGATAGGTTGTCACCACTTACCTGATCTGATAGGTTGTCACCACTTACCTAATATGTTGTCACCACTTACCTGATAGGTTGGCATCACTTACCTGATCTGATAGGTTGTCACCACTTATCTGATCTGATAGGTTGTCACCACTTACCTGATCTGATAGGTTGCCACAGCTTACCTGATAAGTTGGCATCACTTACCTGATCTGATAGGTTGTCACCACTGATCTGATCTGATAGCTTGTCTCCCCTGACCTGATAGGTTGTCACAACTTACCTGATAGGTTGTCACCACTTACCTGATAGGTTGGCATCACTTACCTG
The DNA here is from genome assembly GCF_002113885.1 of Mizuhopecten yessoensis. Taxonomy (NCBI): domain Eukaryota; kingdom Metazoa; phylum Mollusca; class Bivalvia; order Pectinida; family Pectinidae; genus Mizuhopecten; species Mizuhopecten yessoensis. Next base: position 29,393 of record NW_018404056.1, read on the forward strand.
ATCTGATATGATGTCACCACTTACCTGATAGGTTGTCACAACTTACCTGATAGGTTGGCATCACTTACCTGATCTGAGATGTTGTCACCACTTACCTGATAGGTTGTCACAACTTACCTGATAGGTTGGCACCACTTACCTGATAGGTTGGCACCACTTACCTGATAGCTAGGTTGTCACCACTTACCTGATAGGTTGGCACCACTTACCTGATAGATTGGCACCACTTACCTGATAGCTAGGTTGGCACCACTTACCTGATAGGTTGTCACAACTTACCTGATAGGTTGTCACCACTTACCTGATAGGTTGTCACCACTTACCTGATAGGTTGGCACCACTTACTTGATAGCTAGGTTGGCACCACCTACCTGATAGCTAGGTTGGCACCACTTACATTGTTGAGACATGTAAATAATTCTCCGCCGACACAGGCATGCCATTTCGATTTATATGTAAAAAATAATTTTTGCTTTTAGATTTTACAACTTTTCCTTAGAAAATAGCTGTCAGTTTAAAAAAGAAAATGTTGTTTCTTTCCACTCTGTTTCATTGAATACAAAAAATTGAAAAGAAATGTTTTACTTGATTTTCGCTAATTTTAAGTGGTAATTATTTTTCCATGTTTGTCTTTAATATATTTACCCACATGTCATCCTGCTTTGTGAAAGTATAGCTGGGAGTGGTCAGCATCATTGCTGTGTTGGGTAGATACATAGAATAAAGCTGTAACAGTAAAATTGACAGAAGTTTGTGTACTTCTGACGGAGTATGATTGTGTACTTTATGAGCAAGTATGCTTGTTAACTTCTGACGGAGTATGATTGTGTACTTTATGAGCAAGTATGCTTGTTAACTTCTGAGGGAATATGATTGGGGCTTAGAAGAAATTAACAAAACTAAATAGTATGAAGCTGAATGTGTCTTCAGACCTGGAGCTGAAGATATCTTTTGACTAAAAAGTCTGAAACTGTATGTGTCTTCAGACCTGGAGCTGAAGGTATCTTTTGACTAAATAGTCTGAAGCTGTATGTGTCTTCTGACTGGAGCTGAAGGTATCTTTTGACTAAATAGTCTGAAACTGTATGAATCTTCAGACCTGGAGCTGAAGGTATCTTTTGACTAAATAGTCTGAAGCTGTATGTGTCTTCAGACTGGAGTTGAAGATATTTTTTGACTAAATAGTATGAAGCTGTATGTGTCTTCCGACCTGGAGCTGAAGGTATCTTTTGACTCAATAGTCTGAAGCTGTATGTGTCTTTAGACTGGAGCTGAAGATATCTTTTGACTAAATAGTATGAAGCTGTATGTGTCTTCAGACCTGGAGCTGAAGGTATCTTTTGACTAAATAGTCTGAAGTTGTATGTGTCTTCAGACTGGAGCTGAAGGAGTCTTTTGACTAAATAGTCTGAAGCTGTATGTGTCTTCAGACTGGAGTTGAAGATATCTTTTGACTAAATAGTATGAAGCTGTATGTGTCTTCAGACCTGGAGCTGAAGGTATCTTTTGACTCAATAGTCTGAAGCTGTATGTGTCTTTAGACTGGAGCTGAAGATATCTTTTGACTAAATAGTATGAAGCTGAATGTGTCTTCAGACCTGGAGCTGAAGGTATCTTTTGACTAAATAGTCTGAAGTTGTATGTGTCTTCTGACTGGAGCTGAATGAGTCTTTTGACTAAATAGTCTGAAGCTGTATGTGTCTTCTGACTGGAGTTGAAGATATCTTTTGACTAAATAGTCTAAAGCTGAATGTGTCTTTAGACCTGGAGCTGAGGTATCTTTTGACTAAATAGTCTGAAACTGAATGTGTCTTCTGACTGGAGCTGAAGGTATCTTTTGACTAAATAGTCTGAAACTGAATGTGTCTTCTGACTGGAGCTGAAGGTATCTTTTGACTAAATAGTATGAAGCTGTATGTGTCTTCTGACTGGAGTTGAAGATATCTTTTGACTAAATAGTCTGAAGTTGTATGTGTCTTCAGACTGGAGCTTAAGGTATCTTTTGACTAAATAGTCTGAAGTTGTATGTGTCTTCTGACTGAAGCTGAAGGAATCTTTTGACTAAATAGTATGAAGCTGAATGTGTCTTCAGACCTGGAGCTGAAGGTATCTTTTGACTAAATAGTCTGAAGCTGTATGTGTCTTCTGACTGGAGTTGAAGATATCTTTTGACTAAATAGTATGAAGCTGAATGTGTCTTCAGACCTGGAGCTGAAGGTATCTTTTGACTAAATAGTCTGAAGCTGTATGTGTCTTCTGACTGGAGTTGAAGATATCTTTTGACTAAATAGTATGAAGCTGAATGTGTCTTCAGACCTGGAGCTGAAGGTATCTTTTGACTAAATAGTCTGAAGCTGTATGTGTCTTCTGACTGGAGTTGAAGATATCTTTTGACTAAATAGTATGAAGCTGAATGTGTCTTCAGACCTGGAGCTGAAGGTATCTTTTGACTAAATAGTCTGAAGCTGTATGTGTCTTCTGACTGGAGTTGAAGATATCTTTTGACTAAATAGTCTAAAGCTGAATGTGTCTTCAGACCTGGAGCTGAAGGAATCTGTTGACACGATTGTGATTTGTCGGCTCATGAAGCCTATTTATTTGTTGTTTTTGTTTTTCGATTTTTTCATGGAATAAAAACTTTCGTGATTTTAAATTTATTATGAATTGTGCACCATGGGATGATTTTAGTCTTTCCTATTGCCCTTAATCGTGAAAAATGTAAATTGAATATCGAATAATGTTTGACAACTTTTAGAAATAGATACACTGTTCAGTTGTAGGTATGAGGTAGATAAGTGTACACAATTTTAGTGTAGTGGTCCAACATACTGGATTGATCCAGACTGAAGATACAACTCAAGATCTCTTGTTTAACTCGTTGTCCTTCGTGAGATATACAAGGCAGGGTATTGTCATAATTTCAGTTTGTGATAAGAGTATTTCATTTAGGTTAAGATGATTTTTGTAAACAATTACGTTAAATTTAAAAGTGATTTGATCAAGATCGTTTGAGAGATTAAAATCTATTCTAGACTCATTTGTTGAACTTGAATTTCTCCTTTATTGCCATAGATATGTAACTGTGACCTTATGAGAAATTAGTGTTATGCTGATATGGAAGAAGTGTGAGGATTTACATTAAAAATAAATTGGAAAAAAAAAATGAAACACTCCTCGGACATTGTCAATGTCTTTGAAGGGTGAGAGGGGCTGTTTTATCATCTCCAGGTAATGACACAAGAAATGAGTCCTATTTATTGATGATTACTGAATCTTAATGGGGTGGTTTAATGGAATAGTTGCAGTAAAATTGATAGTTCTGCTAATATGTATTAGCTATATATATCATTGTTTGGTATTTTTCCTGATTTAAGAGTGAGCGCTGAACTGTTATAAAGGTTAAGTTTATATTTGTAGTCCGCTGCTGTAACTTACTGAGCAGCTCTGCCTTATGATCCTCTCATTCTAGGCATGTGCGAGTAAACATGTCAATCAGCCTTACCAAGAATGTGTGTAACTCTATTTGGTGAGATGTGTATAACTGTGTATCATTGTGTCTCTGTGACAAAACTTTGGTAGGGTGTGAACGCTTGTTGATACAAATATTCTGTCTATGTCATTGGTCGGTTTATGGGAGCTTACAAATTGGCCGTGAATGTAAAAACTGGATTAATATTGTAGTGAATTAAGTAGTGTTAGGATAACTAAGTGTTTTTAGAGTGTTGAAATATTAGATGATATCAAATTTGGGTTTCTGATCAGATGATATCAAATTTGAGTTTCTGATCAGATGATATCAAATTTGAATTTCTGACCAGATGATATCAAATTTGAATTTCTGACCAGATGATATCAAATTTGAGATTTTGACCAGATGATATGGAATTTGAGTTTCTGACCAGATGATATCAAATTTGAGTTTCTGATCAGATGATATCGAGTTTGAGTTTCTGACCAGATGATATCAAATTTGAGTTTCTGTTCAGATGATATCGAATTTGAGTTTCTGACCAGATCTGGTGTTGAATGTAACTCACAATTTTTGCTTTCAATGAAAGTGAAAAATGTGAGTTACATGAAATTCATGTACATTTTATGTATCTGTGTAACGCTTTGGATCTAAGTAGTTATTAGAGTGATTAATTGGACATATTACCATTAAAAACTGTAAATTTCACCCATTGATCTTATACTTTTTAATACATAGATATATTTTTCTTATTCAAGACTAGACTTTTGAAATAAAATCCACATCCATTAAACATGCAAATGGACAATTGTTTTTGTACTTTCTATAGAGATTTTCTTTTTTATATGCACGTTAACATGTTGTAACATGTTTTTCCAATGTATGTGGCTACCAGAGATGCTAGGTGAGAGACACTCAGTTATCCCCCTTGAATGTTTACAAACGATTATGTGGGATAGATGTTTATGAAGTATTGTGTGGGATAGTCCTATTCTTTGTTTCTAACCTGATCTGTAAATACTTTTAACAAACGATTATGTGGGATAGATGTTTATGAAGTATTGTGTGGGATAGACCTATTCTTTGTTTCTAACCTGATCTGTAAATACTTCTAACAAACCATTTCATTATCAGTGTTATGGCATAATTGATGATTGCATATTTATTTTCTGAAAATATTGGTTTTGAGAGGTAGGTAAAATTTGTATGAGTATAAATGTGTGGATTTCAGGTTTCAGTGTCACATGTGTTATACTTATATTATATAATCAGTAGAGACATATAGGAGCTCAAGTTAATTATTTACTGTAGTGACATATATACTGGACTATATCCAGAAACACATACTGTGTGTCTCTGATGTATCCAATGTTTATAACAGGACTTTGATAGCCAGATTCAAGTGTGTGTAGAAAAATTAATATTATCCATCTTATTAACAAACCTATAAATACAAAAGTTTATAAATTGGTTCCAAGGAGCTTCTTACATGTCAATATCAAGTCTCTTCTTGTTATGAATCAAAATTGAAAATCAAATAAGAAGAGTGTGATGGGCCATCTTATTGAATGTTTGATAAGCATCAAAGTCATATCTTCTTCTTTGCATGCTACAACTAGGGTCTTTATGTGCATGTAGGTGAAATTTTACTGGTGTAACAGGACACAGGATGAGTCTATTTCGATATAGGTGAAACAGGACTCGGGATGAGTCTATTTCGATATAGGTGAAACAGTACACAGGATGAGTCTATTTCGATATAGGTGAAACGGGACTCGGGATGAGTCTATTTCGATATAGGTGAAACGGGACTCGGGATGAGTCTATTTCGATATAGGTGAAACAAGACACAGGATGAGTCTATTTCGATATAGGTGAAACAAGACACAGGATGAGTCTATTTCGATATAGGTGAAACAGGACTCAGGATGAGTCTATTTCGATATAGGTGAAACGGGACTCGGGATGAGTCTATTTCGATATAGGTGAAACAAGACACAGGATGAGTCTATTTCGATATAGGTGAAACAGGACACAGGATGAGTCTATTTCGATATAGGTGAAACAGTGATGAGTCTACTTGTGTAAAGTTAAACAGGTTTTACTTGTGCCCCGGCCAGTAAGATGACTATACTAACTTTCAGTTAATCAAATGACTATATAAATGATGTGGAACATGAAAGGTATTTCACATATATGTTGGCTTAATATTGTAAATTTATTGAAGGTTCAGAACGTCTTCTATATCGGTAAAATAATGTATTGTCAGCCCCTGGTCAGACGTGATAGATAACCAGTATTCAGACTGTTGTTAAGTCCATTCCAATTACTGAAATACATAATGTAATCCCGGGGGTAGTTCCATTACATATGTAAACCCTTTGAGCTAGTCCCGGGAGTAGTTCCAGTTCCAGGGGTAATTCCATTACATATGTAAACCCTCCAAGCTAGTCCCGGGAGTAGTTCCAGTTCCAGGGGTAGTTCCATTACATATGTAAACCCTCTGAGCTAGTCCCGGGAGTAGTTCCAGTTCCAGGGGTAATTCCATTACATATGTACACCCTCCAAGCTAGTCCCGGGAGTAGTTCCCGTTCCAGGGGTAATTCCATTATATATGTAAACCCTCCGAGCTAGGCCCGGGAGTAGTTCCAGTTCCGGGGGTAGTTCCATTACATATCTTAACCCTCCAATCTAGTCCTGGGAGTAGTTCCAGTTCAAGGGGTAGTTCCATTACATATGTAAACCCTCCAAGCTAGTCCCGGGAGTAGTTCCAGTTCCGGGGGTAGTTCCATTACATATCTTAACCCTCCAAGCTAGTCCTGGGAGTAGTTCCAGTTCAAGGGGTAGTTCCATTACATATGTAAACCCTCCAAGCTAGTCCCGGGAGTAGTTCCAGTTCCGGGGGTAGTTCCATTACATATCTTAACCCTCCAATCTAGTCCTGGGAGTAGTTCCAGTTCAAGGGGTAGTTCCAATACATATGTAAACCCTCCGAGCTAGTCCCGGGAGTAGTTCCAGTTCCGGGGGTAGTTCCATTACATATGTAAACCCTCCAAGCTAGTCCCGGGAGTAGTTCCAGTTCCAGGGGTAGTTCCAATACATATGTAAACCCTCCGAGCTAGTCCCGGGAGTAGTTCCAGTTCCGGGGGTAGTTCCAATACATATGTAAACCTTCCAAGCTAGTCCCGGGAGTAGTTCCAGTTCCGGGGGTAGTTCCATTACATGTGTTAACCCTCCGAGCTAGTCCCGGGAGTAGTTCCAGTTCCGGGGTAGGTCCATTACATATGTAAACCCTCCGAGCTAGTACCGGGAATAGTTCCAGTTCCGGGGTAGTTCCATTACATATGTAAACCCTCTGAGCTAGTCTCGGGAGAAGTGCCAGCCAGTTCCGGGGGTAGTTCCAATACGTGTGTAAACCCTCCGAGCTAGTCCCGGGAGTAGTTCCAGTTCCGGGGGTAGTTTCATTACGTGTGTAAACCCTCCGAGCTAGTCCCGGGAGTAGTTCCAGTTCCGGGGGTAGTTCCATTACGTATGTAAACCCTCCGAGCTAGTCCCGGGAATAGTTCCAGTTCCAGGGATAGTTCCAATACATATGTAAACCCTCCGAGCTAGTCCCGGGAATAGTTCCAGTTCCAGGGGTAGTTCCATTACGTATGTAAACCCTCCGATCTAGTCCTGGGAGTAGTTTCATAATGTATGTGCCTTTTACCTGTAACGTGTCATATTTTACCTGGTGAAGCATTTTTGGGCAAATTAAATAGATAAACATTGTAGAAACAATTTGTTTGTTTTCTGTCGCCTTATCTACATGCGTGTTTTCTGTCGCCTTATCTAAATGCGTGTTTTCTGTCGCCTTATCTAAATGCGTGTTTTCTGTCGCTTTATCTAAATGCGTGTTTTCTGTCGCCTTATTTAAATGCGTGTTTTCTGTCGCTTTATCTAAATGCGTGTTTTCTGTCGCCTTATCTAAATGCGTGTTTTCTGTCGCTTTATCTAAATGCGTGTTTTCTGTCGCCTTATTTAAATGCGTGTTTTCTGTCGCTTTATCTAAATGCGTGTTTTCTGTCGCCTTATCTAAATGCGTGTTTTCTGTCGCTTTATCTAAATGCGTGTTTTCTGTCGCCTTATCTAAATGCGTGTTTTCTGTCGCTTTATCTAAATGCGTGTTTTCTGTCGCCTTATCTAAATGCGTGTTTTCTGTCGCCTTATGCGTGAAGTTCAATTCAATACCGTCCAACCCACAGAGGGTCCTTATCGAAGACAACTTACTAGACGCTACAACACGGCAAATTAAGACATTTTCTATATAAGATATCTAGTAAAAAAAATCAGAAACCGCAATCCTCCTCACCATTAACAAAACTATGAACATATGATGAGTATCGAGCCTATATCAAAATGTCTAACTCACACACTTTCATAGTAGCTACAGATCACCGTCAACACTCCTAACAGACACTGGAACATTCATGGACACAAGTGTAAAACAACTATATACATATGTGAAGCCTTCAGCCTATCACACACAGACTTGCCAAATAGCAGCACTATTCCTGGCAAAACAGACACATGCTTACACGAACACCAAACAGATCTATGGAGAACAGATCATATACCTCACCCACACAAACCTACCCTCTCACGACCCCTATACGCAGACCAAAGACCTCACCAACACAAACCGACCCTCCCACGACACCATATACATAGATCCTAGACCTCACCCTCCCAATACACCATATACAGACCCTAGACCTCGCCCACACACACACTCCGACGACACCATATACAGACCCTAGACATCACCCACACAAACCCACCCTCCCACGACACCACATACACAGATCCTAGACATCACCCACACAAACCCACCCTCCCACGGCACCTTATACAGACCCTAGACATCACCCACACAAACCCGTTCCCCCACGACACCATATAGGGCTGCAGAGACTGTAAATGATAGAATGAAGACTGCAGAGATTGTAGATGACAAAAGGAAGGATGTACAGGTTGTAGATAAAGAAGTAAGACTGTAGGTAATAGAATGAAGGCTGGAGAGATTGTAGAGGAAAGAAGGAAGGCTGCAGAGATTGTAGAGTATATAAGGAAGGTTGCAGAGAATGTAGATGACAGAAGGAAGGCTGCAGAGGTTGTAGTTGACAGAAGGAATGTTGCAGAGATTGAAGATGACAGAAGGAAGGCTGCAGAGATTGTTAATGACAGAAAGAAGGCTGCAGAGATTGGTGATGACAGGAGGAAGGCTGCAGAGATTGGTGATGACAGAAGGAAGGCTGCAGAGATTGGTGATGACAGAAGGAAGGCTGCAAAGATTGGTATTTAGAAAAGGAAAGCTGCAGAGATTGGTGATGACAGAAGGAAGGCTGCAGAGATTGGTGAGGACAGAAGGAAGGCTGTAGAGATTGGTGATGACAGAAGGAAGGCTGTAAAGATTGTTGATTATAGAATGAAGGCTGCATAGACTATTAATGACAGAAGGAAGGCTGCAGAGAATGTAGGTAATAGAATGAAGGCTGCAGAGACTGTTATTTATAGAAGGAAGGCTGCAGAGATTGGTGATGACAGAAGGAAGGCTGCAGAGATTGTAGATAAAGAAGGAAGGCTGCAGAGATTGTAGATACAGAAGTAAGGCTGCAAAGACTGTAGGTAAAAGTAGGAAGGCTTCAGCGATTGTAGATAAAGAAGGAAGGCTGCAAAGATTGTTGATTTAAGAAGGAAGGCTGCAGAGATTGAAGATGACACAAGGAAGGCTTCAGAGACTGAAGATGACAGAAGGAAGGCTGCAGAGATTGTAGATGACAGAAGGAAGGCTGTAGAGATTGAAGATAACGGAATGAAGGCTGCAAAGATTGCTGATTATAGAAGGAATGCTGCAGAGATTGAAGATGACAGAAGGAAGGCGACAGAGATTGTAGATGACAGAAAGGAATGCTGCAGAGATTGAAGATGACAGAATTAAAGCTGCATAGATTGTTGATGATAGAAGGAAGGCTGCAAAGATTGTAGATGACAGATGGAATGCTGCAGATATTGAAAATGACGAAATAAAGGCTGCAAAGATTGTAGAAGACAGAAGGAAGGCTGCAGAGATTGTAGAGGACAGAGGGAAGGCTGCAGAGATTGTAGATAAAGAAGGAAGGTTGCAGATATTGTAGATGACAGACGGAAGGCTGCAGAGATTGTAGATAAAGGAGGAAGGCTGCAGAGATTGTTGATGATAGAAGGAAGGCTGCAGAGATTATAGATGACAGAAGGAAGACTGCAGAGATTGTAGATAAAGAAGGAAGGCTGCAGAGATTGTAGATAAAGAAGGAAGGCTGCAGAGATTGTAGATGGCAGAGGGAAGGCTGCAGAGATTGTAGATAAAGAAGGAAGGCTACAGAGATTGTTGATGACAGAAAGAAGGCTGCAGAGAATGTAAGTGATAGAAGGAAGGCTGCAGATATTGTAGATAAAGAAGGAAGGCTGCAGAGATTGTAGATGACGGAATGAAGGCTGCAGGGATTGTTTATAACAGAAGGAAGGCTGCAGAGAATGTAGATAAAGAAGGAAGGCTGCAGAGATTGAAGATGACGGAATGAAGGCTGCAAAGATTGTTGATTTTAGAAGGAAGGCTGCCGAGATTGAAGATGACATAAGGAAGGCTACAGAGATTGAAGATGACGGAACGAAGGCTGCAAAGATTGAAGATGATAGAAGGAAGGCTGCAAAGATTGTAGATGACAAAAGGAATGCTGCAGAGATTGTAGATAAAGAAGGAAGGCTGCAGAGATTGAAGATGACGGAATGAAGGCTGCAAAGATTGTAGATGACAGAAGGAAGGCTGCAGAGATTGTAGATGACAGAGGGAAGGCTGCAGAGATTGTAGATAAAGAAGGAAGGCTGCAGAGAATGTAAGTGATAGAAGGAAGGCTGCAGAGATTGTTTGATAAAGAAGGAAGGCTGCAGAGATTGTAGATGACAGAGGGAAGGCTGCAGAGATCGTAGATAAAGAAGGAAGGCTGCAGAGATTGTAGATAAAGAAGGAAGGCTGCAGAGATTGTAGATGACAGAGGGAAGGCTGCAGAGATCGTAGATAAAGAAGGAAGGCTGCAGAGATTGTAGATAAAGAAGGAAGGCTGCAGAGATTGTAGATGACAGAGGGAAGGCTGCAGAGATCGTAGATAAGGAAGGAAGGCTGCAGAGATTGTAGATAAAGAAGGAAGGCTGCAGATATTGTAGATGACAGAGGGAAGGCAGCAGAGATTGTTGAAAAGGAAGGAAGGCTGCAGAGATTGTAGAGGACAGAGGGAAGGCTGTAGAGATTGTAGATAAAGAAAGAAGGCTGCCGAGATCTTTAGATAAAGAAGGAAGGCTGCAGAGATTGTAGATGACAGAGGGAAGGCTGCAGAGATTGTAGATAAAGAAGGAAGGCTGCAGAGATTGTAGATGACAGAGGGAAGGCTGCAGAGATTGTAGATAAAGAAGGAAGGCTGCAGAGAATGTAAGTGATAGAAGGAAGGCTGCAGAGATTGTTTGATAAAGAAGGAAGGCTGCAGAGATTGTAGATGACAGAGGGAAGGCTGCAGAGATCGTAGATAAAGAAGGAAGGCTGCAGAGATTGTAGATAAAGAAGGAAGGCTGCAGAGATTGTAGATGACAGATGGAAGGCTGCATAGATTGTAGATAAAGGAGAAGGTTGCAGAGATTGTAGAGGACAGAGGGAAGGCTGCAGAGATTGTAGATAAAGAAGGAAGGCTGCAGAGATTTTTAGATAAAGAAGGAGGGCTGCAGGGATTGTAGATGACAGAGGGAAGGCTGCAGAGATTGAAGATAACGGAATGAAGGCTGCAGATATTGTTTATAACAGAAGGAAGGCTGCAGAGATTGTAGAGGATAGAAGGAAGGCTGCAGAGTTTGCAGATAAAGAAGGAAGGCTGCAGAGATTGTAGATAAATAAGGAAGGCTGCAGAGATTGTAGATGACAGATGGAAGGCTGCATAGATTGCTTATGATAGAAAGACGGCTGCAGAGATTGAAGGTGACAGAATGAAGGCTGCAGAGACTGAAGATAACAGAAGGAAGGCTGCAGAGAATATAGATGACAGAAGGAAGGCTACAGAGATTGTTGATTATAGAAAGAAGGCTTCAGAGACTGAAGATGACAGAAGGAAGGCTACAGAGAATGTAGATGACAGAGAGAAGGCTACAGAGATTTAGGTGACAGAAGGAAGGCTGAAGAGACTGTAGATGACAGAAGTTAAGCTGCAGAGATTATAGATGACAGAAGGAAGGCTGCAGAGATTATATATGACAGAAGGAAGGCTGCAGAGATTATAGATGACATAAGGAAGGCCGACGAGACTGTAGATGACAGAAAGTAAGTACAGAGATTTAAGATGGGCGAAGGAAGGCTGCACAGACTTTTAAGGGTAAAACATGTATAAAGAATTACGTGGACATTGGGACACTCCGCTTACTTTTTTGAACATCAGTATTTATAAAGCGATGAATGGAAACTCGCTAATATATATATAATGAAGGAACAAGTGCATCTTGGTGAAGATTGATGTGATATTTTTCTTTTGTCAAACTGGTGGCATACCTTATTATTCGAACATTATTTTCCAAGTTTTAGTTTCCGCTGGCTTTTCTGCGTTTCTTGATAGAGAGTATCAAAAGCATTCATCAAAGTTATTTAACGTCAGGCTATTGAATTATGCTATTCTCGACAAAAAGGAATTTTGGTTTCCTCATTACATGTAAACACACAAATTGATATATACACATTTTTTATTTTTTTTGTATTAATAAAATAATAGATAAAAATGTCTTTGCGTCATTTGTTAAATAAAATACAGCAAAAACTCAGAAGAGCAATTCCTACAGCAGAAAACATTTAAACACTCACTCTTTTATTTGAAACGTTTAATCTTCTAACACAAGTATACGGTTAAATATTGTTAATATTTAAGTATTTCGAGTATCAACAATATTAAAGTTAGGGATATGACCTCGGGAAACTCGATCAGAAGAAATTAACAAAACTATACTTTTCCGAATGATTCGGAATGTAATGGCAGGTCATTCTTTAATAGATAAAAAATGATAACAGCAGATGAAATGGAAATTATTACATAAAGCTTGTTTGTCGTGTATGATTCAATATATTTCATTTATTAATTTCCTATAAGCATTAGTGTATGGTCTAAGGGAAGTAATTTGTCCTATCTACGAGGAGTTATCTTCCTTTACAAACTACGAAACAAGGCCTCAATATTGGTGAATAGTACAGCATCGAATCGCGTTGTACGCATGCGCACTTGCCTATTTTGCCTTCAACCACGAAAAATGGCGCTTATCCGTAGGTTGCATCGATAGCGGTGGAAAATAAACTGCTTATGTGGGAAGAGTTCAGGTATGATATATGTATTGACCGGTTAATTTTAGTAGGAAATATATATGGTGTCAGAAAAGCTGTCGAATATCATGTTGGTTTGTTGTGATAACATATACCGGACAATGTTGTTGTAAAACCTGAATCTATCGGAAGTATAAACAAACGCATTTTGTTGTCGGTTTGTGAGTTTGTGTACGAATATTGTAGTAACATATTCACGGCCCTTGTTAAATTGTATAGTGCATTGTGTTTGACATACGTTAGCTATTATAAAATAATAATGATTTGTCCTAGTTAATGGCGGGTCTTGTCGACAAATATTTACTGGGAATCTATTGTTTGTTCCCGAAATGCCGCATGTGTTCGCATTCGTCAGTACGCATATCGGTTTGGTTGTTCTGGAAAACACATTCGTCGCTACAGATGTGTGCTAATGGTTTTAATTTTCCTCGGTTTCAGTTTCTGTGGAATCCATTATGGCGAGCAAATATGCAGTCAAAACCTATAGCCGATCCTATGGTAGGGAGACTGCTGCTAGCAAGGCCTTTGATGAAATAGTGACCAACAAGTCTGGAGCTCAGAACATGCCAATTAAAACAGCAAACACAAAATGGGGTAAAACACAATTCAGTAGAGTCAGAGATGAGGATCCTTTTCAAACCACGTGTAAGAAAGTTAAGTCAGAGGTTGAGACCGAGGATCCATTCTCTTTTGGATCTGATGAAAGTGAAACTGCAAGACAGAAAATGGTCAAAGAAGAACCCCCTACTAGCTCACACGCCGCAGGTTTGGGACGACCAGCTATCCCTAATATGAAGGTCATCAAATCACATTCTTACACACCTGAAAAAAATAAGAACGAACCAGAGGCACGAAATCTTGATAGTCAACCTACATTTAAGAGACCAGTAAGGACCTATTCTCGTGCTGCTAAAAAACAGAATGTTGACAATACAAAACAGTTATCAATAGACCAGTTTGCAAAACCAGTCTCTAATGATGAAGATGATGACATGCCAGTACTTGAGCCGGAGGGTTCTGCCGCTGCAGATCCATATGCATCACATTCCAGTAGTTATGCAGTCATTGAATCTTCAGATGACTCTGAGGAAAAGCCAGACCCTTACTCACAGTATGATGAAGACGAAGAGGAAGAAGGGGCTCCCCATCTGTTGAATGAGCAACGTCTCACTTATAGCAGGCATTCAAAGATGGCTGCATTTTCTGGAATTGTTTCTAGCTCCCCTAAAACACATCTGCTACAATCTGATGATGAAGAGAATCCAAAGGCAACTGTTCTGAACTTCCGAAGCCATTTTATGGACCCAGCAGTTTACAGTAGATTTAATTATGTTCCACGTCCAGAGGACCCAGTAGGAAGACTTAACAACAGTAAAGTTCTTCAAAAAAGTGAAATAAAACATGGTAAAGGATCAACACTTATTGTGATCTGCTCCCCTAAGCCACCAACGGGTGAAAGTAAGACAAAACTTTACCACCAGAAAACAGTCAGAGAGCCTTACTCACGAGATAATGCTGAAACAACTGCAGATGATTTGCAGAATAGTGGTAATGACTCTCAAGAACTTTGTAAGGTGGAAGAATCTGGAACCGATACTTCAAACTTTGAGTTTTCAGAAGAAAGTAGTGCTTCTACTCCAAGCTTGGAGGAACACACCTCTGCCACAAATGAAAATGACAACCCAGTTAAAATACAGTACTCGTCCAGGAAAGGTGTTAAACGGGGACGAGATACTTCTGACAAATCAGTTAGGTATAATAAATTCTTCAGGTCAAGAAATTCAGCAGCAATGAATGAAGAAAATGATTCCAAGAAAATCAGTTCTAGTCCAGAGGAGCAGCAGACAGGGCTTGATGACAATAATCAGGAAAATGACCATGAGCAAAACACTGCTCCCAAAGAACATCCAGTTCATGTCAAGGCCAATAAAAAGAAGCAGGACATTTCAACATCATTTGGTTTTGATGAAGATGGAGAATCCCAACCGAGTCTAGAAAGTTCAGAGAAGTCTGAAGGTGATCCTTCAGCTCCTCAGTCCATGGAAGTTGGTGAGGATGCTGAGCAGACCATGCAACAGAGTGAGGGCAGTCAGTCGGAGGAGGAAGAGATGGACAGCTCTCAGAACACACAAGAACTCAGTCAGACATCAGCTGATTCGCAGGAGGCAGAACCTCCCAAACTGACCAAGGCCAAGACAGTTCGTGTCAGAGAAAAGAAAATCTTCAAATCCAAAAACAAAGGAGATGTGCAAAAGAAAATGTTGCAAAGTCCCAAAAAGGTATTACAAAGTTTTTTTATTGTGTTATGATTAGGGATAATGCTAGTCTTTCAAAATGGTGTTTCATATAGTTAGGTTTTGCACAATTTTTTCCACATGTGAATACGAGACAAAATTGTAAAAAAAAAAGGGGGGGGGGCTCTTGCATATTTTTGTTGATTAGATACACCAATGAGGTTAAAACGACCACTAATTATATTCAGTAATGAGAATAAATTTAAGATGAGAACAACTTCTTGCAGTAACTGTTGATTTTGTCTATTTATTTCAGTCTCCATCGAAGGCCGTGTACAATGTCCGTTCCTGGCAAGAAGACTTTGATGAAGAGGAAAGGGTAACATTTATCAAAAATGTGCATAGTGCTTCTTTTATTTTGCTTTATTTGCTTAGTTTTTAAAGTTATCAGTCTTCAATATCGAAATTTGTGGGTTTTTTAAACCAGTGTTATTTTAATCTTGGAAGCAAAATTTTATCTTTTATTTCACCTTAATTTTGATAATTTCTTCTTACAAAATATCATCTCGTATTGCCTTTCTCACATAACCCAGTAAGTTAGTTCAATCATGTAGATATCTATTAGCTTTTTCCAGGAAGCTTTGTTATATATATTATTTTCTAGTACAGTGAAACCCCACCTCCTCGAACTTGGTTAACTCTAATACCCCTCATTAGTCGAACAGTTTGTTAGGTCCCGACCAGTTAGTACATATTCTTTGTAAAGTAACTTCGGAAAAGTCGAACCATATTCCTTGAACAAAAATTTGTCCCCGACTCTTCATGGTCATAGTATTACTCCTAACTATTCATTGACTAGTTGTGACCTGTCACGTCTGACACGATATTTTACCTGTGTATCACATCGGTACTGCTGTCAACATGTCCCGAGGCGCAGGCTGCGGTCCCCGCTAAATTAGAGGATTAACAGCAGTATCATTAAGTAACTGTACCGTTACCCTGTTGTAACTACATAATCAGTCTGTGTGCATATTTATTTTTTCCAGACAATGTTTTTGCAGAAGTGGTAATTCACTGGGTGTGTAAAACCATGTCGGCATGGAAATATTAAGCAGAAATCACATAGATGATTCTTGACCAACTTAAAAGATATTCAAACTTGAATACGTCAATAATTTTGATGTCGTCATCAATCAACATTATGATATCAAGGATTCAAGATTTAATTCATTTTAAAATGATCGAAAATTTCTTCTCGTTTTGATATTTTGTAAAATTAACGTAGGCGATTACAGTATGGCGGACTATGTCAAAACGACAAGTACATTGCACATGCAGATTTTTTATTTTATTTACTTTCTTAATACCGGTGGCTTTATGTTTTCATTGTTAAGCTATTTCAAATCTTATTCAACGCTTTCATCTTGATTAAACTTTTATTTTTTCTTCTATCATCTACTATCTGCGATATTTGCAGTGCTTGTATTGTCTGTTGTCCCACCTGACCAAAAAATGACGATGTTGGTTGAACCTCGGTTCGTCGAATACCATGTATTCTTTGAACTATTGATTTCGACCCTACAAGTTCGAGTTAGCTGGGTTTTACTGTATATAAACCTTGTTAAATGGGAATCGTGAGCTCATTTTCTATGGAAATTGATATTAAAATTTTCTCAAATAAATGCTTGTGGCCTAGCCTGTTGTACTAGTAGTTGCATGTTGAATGAAACCTATTACTTCCTTATTTTAATATTTTTGTATTGATATGTGTGTTGCATTAATATGAACATTCCTTTATTTTGTTTCAATATTTTAAAAGAAACAGTGTACCAATAATAAAATATGTATATTATAGATTCTATGTGATGCTTTTAACTTGAAAAAGTTCAACTTTTTCCTACCTCATTAACCAAAATACAAGTTAACAGGACAAATCTTGCACAAAGATTTATGTAGGGAAATCATACTTGATATTCAAGTATATCATTCATATGGTCAAGGAGTTTGTCACTTACAAAAATGGGTCACAGCAACCTATATTTTGTATAGAATTTTTTGAAAATGTAGGGGTGCAGGGTATCTTTAAAGTTTTAAATCACATTAGATTGTTAACAAATATCAAATAAGAGCAAGGCTTCATTAATAGACAGAGTATGTTGTAACAGGATGTTAACCTGTACAATGAATCCTTAACTCACATCATCAAGATTACGACAACAGGAAGCCCATGACCGATGAATTATTTATTTATTGGAAATGTTTACTTACAGAACAAGAATAAGGATGATGCATCTGGGCCACCCAAGCTTGTGCCAATCCCTAAAATGGCCCCCAAGTTTGAAGAGCCAGGAGAGCGCCCAAATGAGCCTCCCAAGTTGTCAAGGGCAGTGCACTGGCCGGACAGGCTAGGGGATGAAGCGTATACCTCTGTACACGTCTCCAAAGAACACAAGGAGGTACAGGGGGCTTACAGCTGTGTATTGTCCTTTAAGGGTCTACTAAATACAGCATTAGCATGTCAAATTGATGCTGAAATATTTTTTCGCAAGATTTTTATTGCCAATGCCGAAGCTTGAAAGGATTTGATAAACTGACTTTTTGAACAACATATTTTTACATGGTTTGAATGAGCCATTATGTCCTCACATGGCAGACAATATCCTGTATTTTTGTTATTTGTCTATTTTTCATTCATTCAAAATATAAAGGCAACAACAGTGTGGTATGAAAAAGTGTCTGGGTGACTATCAACAGATAGAAATGGAACATGTTTAAGATTATATGTAAATAATGATATGTTTAAGATTATATGTAAATAATGATACTAAGTAATATTCCTCTTGTTACAGTTGTTCACAGTGGTAAAGAATGTGAAGCAGGCTCACGAGTGTCAGGAATATGGGGAGACTCAGGAGTTCTCCGACGACGTCGAGTACCTACTGGCTGGACTCCAGGAAGGACAACCCATGTCCACACGCTGCCTTAGGTACTGCTTTTGAATTATCAACTATTAAACAGCTTGGTAGATTTACTGTAAAATAATATTCACAGTTTTTACAACTACAGTATTCACTATGTTGTGGTTTTATGCATGATTCTTCAATAAAATCAGGGATCGACACTAATACTAGTCCTGGACTAGTAGATTTCAGACAGGACAAGTGAATCATCTAACCTAACTGGTCCTTTGGACTTGTGAAAAAGATGATTATAAACTAAGAATATTCCTTTGTAAAACTGCTTCAAATACGATATATTGCATGATAATTGTCAAAATTCTTCCTTGTCAAGAAATCTGGGACTAGTTAGTTTGACAAAGGACTAGTAAATTATCTATTCAACTAGTCCTGTGGACTACCAAGCAAAACAAGTTAATGTCTAACCCTGATAATTCATTCATGTTGTGAAGGTTATGTTTTCTGGTGCTTGTACACAAATAAGAAAGATTTGGAACTTAAAGTAGAGTTGTGTATGTTTGTGCACTGCTATATAGGACTTGTCCAGTATATAAATAAGAAAGAAGATTTTGTACTTAAAGGAGTATTGTTTGTTTGATTACAGCTGTACAGGACTTGCCCAGAAATGTATTTTACCTGCATTCAGGATGCATTTGAGAGCCCATGGTACGGTAGCCAAGATCTTCTGTTCCCTCCAAGATGCCTGCACTGATCCTGTGAGTCTACAGAGCGGACTTTTAATAACTTTTTAGCTCATCTGTACCCGAGGACCTATGAATTTATGCAGTTCAACGTCATCTGTCAGTCTGTTAACTTTCCTTAAAAACACTAAAGATCCATAGCACCTGGGCAAATTTTGACTAAATCGGGGTCATGATTGGGCCAAGGGGACTTGATATTGTATAGACAGAGAGTGTGGTCCTGTTCCCCTTAGGGCAGAGGGAAGGGCCTGGTCAGGGTACTAACAATCCTTCGGCGTCTGTATAAATGAAGGGATTTTTACCAAATTATTAAAGGGGCTGACAATTCAAGTGCAGTGAAACCCCACTTACTCAAACTTGAATTACCCCTGTTCCTCGAAAAGTTTGCTTTGGCCTGAACGTAATCTTATATATTCTTTGTAAACTAACCTTGGATTATTCGAACTGCCACTGCTCGAATACCCTGTGTTCCTCAAACTCTGATTTATCCCCGACCACTCAAAACCTTAGTATTTAACCTATCCATTCGTCCAACAGGTAGTCACCCATCTGTATCGAAAATAAGGTAAGCCATTGACATGCCTCGAGGCACAGGTTGCGTTCCACGCTTATTGTGTTTATACAGGTGTCGGCCAAACATCAGATATTTAGAGGATAAACAGCATTATCATCCAATTTCTTGTCTAGCTTAGGTAAAAAGTAGGAATAGATTGGTGCTTCCAGACAGTTTGTCTTGTTCACTTTCAGTTATCATGTTCTGTTTCTCTTGCAGAGTCTCGCCCTATGCACAGCTCTGTTGATGTTTATGCTAAGTCGTGATCGTCTGAACATGGATCTGGATGGAGAGAGTCTGGACCTGATGCTCAAGTTGTTGGGTGTTGATAACCAAGAGCAGCTCAGTGCCACTATAACAGCCTCAGGGAAGCGTGCACTCAATCGTAACCGTGACCGTGTCGGCGCAGTGTACGAGCAGCTACAGCAGGAGTGCGGTACTAAACTGCCAGACCTGGAGAGTATCTCTGTAAGTGGAACTTACAGCCATGCCCTAGGAAACTGTACAGTTGGTGTAAGATCGGTAGATCTTCTATTAACTAAAAGATATGATAAAGTATTCATCATAAAAATCACTTCGAGGATTCCTTAATATAGTAGAAACTGACATCATGTGCATGTAATTACATTATAATTACACTACAAACACATAACATAATTATACTTAAAACACCCATCAAACACATAACATGATTATACTTAAAACACCCATCAAACACATAACATAATTATACTTCAAACACCCATCAAACACATAATTATACTTAAAACACCCATCAAACACATAACATAATTATACTTCAAACACCCATCAAACACATAATTATACTTAAAACACCCATCAAACACATAACATAATTATACTTCAAACACCCATCAAACACATAATTATACTTAAAACACCCATCAAACACATAACATAATTATACTTCAAACACCCATCAAACACATAATTATACTTAAAACACCCATCAAACACATAACATAATTATACTTCAAACACCCATCAAACACATAATTATACTTAAAACACCCATCAAACACATAACATAATTATACTTCAAACACCCATCAAACACATAATTATACTTAAAACACCCATCAAACACATAACATAATTATACTTCAAACACCCATCAAACACATAATTATACTTAAAACACCCATCAAACACATAACATAATTATACTTCAAACACCCATCAAACACATAATTATACTTAAAACACCCATCAAACACATAACATAATTATACTTCAAACACCCATCAAACACATAACTATACTTCAAACACCCATCAAACACATAACATAATTATACTTCAAACACCCATCAAACACATAACATAATTAAACTTAAAACACCCATCAAACACATAACATAATTATACTTCAAACACCCATCAAACACATAACATATTTATGCTTCAAACACCCATCAAACACATAACATAATTATACTTCAACAAAAAATGAAGAAAGATTGAGTAATATCTTCCCAATTTCAATCAATATAATGATACATTTTCTAAATCCATGTAGGAACAGGCAGTTGTAAAGTTTAGGTCGGGAAAACATGGTATGTCATGTGATCAGAAATCAGATTAGACAGAATGTGTATATCGTTTCATTTACAATTGTATTTACACAGCCTTAAGATTTATACATCTAAGAGGTTGTTTCAGAATTAAGTTAGGAATTAACACCTGCATCTACGACAATGTTTATTGCAATTTTACACTACCAAACACTTCACCATTACCTAACCATAAAAAATGCCATGCACTCAAAGCCATTAATAAACAATTATTGTTACACCTCAAGTGAATTTCTAGCTATTTGATTGGTTGGGAGAAAATTAAACAAAAATCTCTGTCACACTCCGAAAATACATTGGTTTTAAGGGGCGCGGGTTAGTGATATTGCCAAGAGACAGTGAAAAATATCACATGCGCGAAAAATGTGCGTTCACCGCTTCGTTTCCCCACCGTGATGGTCACAAGAATGTTTGACTGCAACAGATAATTTTATGAAGCGCCGGTGCGATAGCGATTGTTAACAGCAGATTATCAACAAACAAGATGTCATTATCGAGGTTTGCTGCCGTTTCTGAGCTACAAAGACTTTTGGTGTAACAAAATAGATATGACATTCATTAGCAGGCAACAGTGAATATTGTCAACCCTCAAAAAACCATTGTCACCCGAGGTGATGGTTTTCTCGGGTTGACAATATTCACTGTCACCTGCTAATGAATGTCATATTTATATAATGTCCACCATTAAAATGTCATGAGAATGTGCAATATTAAGGGTGTGATTAATGGAGAACTAATAAAAATGAATTAATGGGCATCAAATAGGCATATTAATGGCCATGATTTTATGTGCTTGGTTATGTGATGGTCTTTAATGTTTAAAAAAACCTGTTAATGGTCATCAAATAACCTTTAAATGGCACAATGTTAATTCCCATTAATGCTTTACTGAATTTAATGGGCAAAGTTAATGGGAAGCTTAAAAAAACCAAACAGATTATGTTGTCATGATATTCAGAATTGGCTTATGATGCCAGGATAAGGGTAAACTGTATGTGATTTAAAGCTTTGACTTGTTATTGATGTGAATGACTTGTTTTCTAGACTGGTAACCTGGCCATGGAGTCCCTGTTGAGCCTAACATCAAGAAGGGCTGGTGAATGGTTTAAAGAGGAGCTTCGGACACTTGGTGCTTTGGATCATATTGTAGATACAGGTAGTAGATTAATGAATAACAAGTGGAAGTACAGAAAACTGTACCTCATTCTATTAGAAGTGTATTGTTCTTATTGGATATTTGTAAATACATTAAAATAATGTATCTAAAACCGACACAGTACAATTAATTACCCAATCATACATTATTCCCTTAATTCCGTTCAGGACACCAGGCTTCCTCAATCATCATCCATTTGAGTTTGTTCCCCACTACATTCTGTAGATTTAGCTTCCCCAGTCTGGCGAAGACAGTCTTGTGCCAGGTGGTCTTAGGCTACCCAGGTTTCTGTCTCCCAGGTAATGTCTATCGGTTGTTACCTTCGGGATGCATTTCTGATCTATCCTAAAAAAATCAGTTGAGCCTTTGCTATTTGGTTTCGACCACAATGTCAAATGTTTGTTAGTCTATTTAGTTCTTTATCAGATAGGAGTTTTGGGCTAGAAGATGAAACAGATCCTCTGGCGACATTTGTTGTGAACAGATTCTTTTTTCATCATGTCCACTTTAGAGACATGCCAGTGTTGTAATCATACAGCAGGACTCATTTTACATTACTATTGTAAAACCTTGGTCTCCAGACTGTACTGGTTGGATTTCGTGTTGGTCTAAGTCAGATTATGGGGCTGATCAGTTTTTGCTTTAATGCCATTTTATTCCCCATTGTCTATGCTGATCACACTTCCAAATTAATTGAAGTCCTTCACAACTTTACATTACTTTGGTATTGGCTTTGTCAATGTCAAACCAGTCTTATAAACATTATAACAGTCAATTCTGTTGAAATAAGGATGATTAGTTAAAAGAGCTTCCTCATTTGAGGCCCCTTAATTTGTTGACATTAGTTTGTCCCAGGATCGAATTGTTGGTCACCAGGAATGGGATGGTATAAATGATACAACCTTCTCCAATCAAAGTCTTCCTGTGTGTTGCTTGATCAAACTGCATTCATCTTGGTTATGGCTTTATTATGGTGACAGTATTCTATGGGACTCCATGTGAAGGTTATGGCTTTATTATGGTGACAGTATTCTATGGGACTCCATGTGAAGGTTATGGCTTTATTATGGTGACAGTATTCTATGGGACTCCATGTGAAGGTTATGGCTTTATTATGGTGACAGTATTCTATGGGACTCCATGTGAAGGTTATGGCTTTATTATGGTGACAGTATTCTATGGGACTCCATGTGAAGGTTATGGCTTTATTATGGTGACAGTATTCTATGGGACTCCATGTGAAAGTAGTGTACTCCATAGTTTGTCGTGATGCTCACTGTCAAAAGCTTTTAAAAGGTCAATAAAGCTATTAGAGAAGGGAACTTGCCATTTCAGGTACTGTGTGATTGTATTTCTCAATGACAATATTGAGTAGATCTATCCTCTCCCTTCTCTGTTTTTGCCCCTTCCCCCAGGTAACATGTTCTCTGCCGATGACGACTTCGGGATATATAGAGGATTTATGGCACTACATTTGTCACCAATCTGCAGAACACCAGTTTTCATGAATAACTTTACAATGAGGCCTTTCATCTTCTCTCAGACAATAGTGTTATTTGTCTAGGAAGACTTGAGGGAGTCGGCAAGACATTAAGATGTTGTGTTGAAGCCAGTCTTCAATCTGTGTGGATTGAATCGGGACAAAGGGACCAGAAGGTTTATGTTGTTGTCTTTATCCTTGACATTAGAAAAGGGAAGAGTGTTTTCACTTGATGACAACTCATCAGCTCCCTCTGTGTGCTACTCTCCTTCTGTGGCCAGACCCTGTACATATCCCATTTTGTTCCTCCTGGCACTCCTCTTCTGTCTTTGGTCAAACATATATCTTTCTATTGGAATTGGTTGCTGCTACAAGATGGTTTTCATTGTTGAGTTCTTGTAGACACTGACATTGAGTGGTCACTCCATTGATGATCACATTTAGGTCATGTTTTCTGATATTTCCCAGCACTTAAATTATTTGAAATATTGCTGTATTTAGGTCCCTGGGTTCAGCCGTTGTAATACTCTTGCAGAAAGAGATACAATCACCATTCCGTAATATTTTATACATACACACATACAAGGATTCCCCCACATACTGACTACTACTGTATCATACATACTAGTAGTCCCTGTCCTAAATATTGATCACCGTTCGTACTTCAGAATGACCATAGCTCTCAGGTACCCACTGATCAAAATCATATCATGTTGAGAACAGAATGAATCATACTGTAGCTGATCATACCAAAACAGTTCAGTGTTTAAGTTTCCAAATGTTTATATATTGTCAATCAGGTACATTTCATTTGGCAGGTTATCTGTATTGAACTATTTGATGCTGTCCTACAAATAATTATTATCCTTTTTAGGTCACACGAGCTTTGCTCAAGTGACCTATTCTAATCACTTTCCGTCCGTCGTGCATAAACTTTTTACATTTTCAACTTCTTCTCAAGAACCAGTGGATGGATTTTTTTCAAACTTGGTCAGAATCATCCTTGGTAGATGAGGCTACAAAATTGTAAGTTTGGGATTCCCACCCCAACCCCTGGGGCCAGGGCGGGGCCCGAAAGGGAAAATTAACCATTTTTTCAAAAATCTTCTTCTCCAGACTCAGAGGTACTACAGTCATTTTCTCTGCATGGAAAGAAAGATCATCAGGGGCTTTACTTAAATTATTAATTTCAGCCCCGAGCTAGCCGTTCTCCCTTGGGGAGGGGATAAAGTTTACTATAATTTATATAGGGAAATAACACTTTTGGGTATATTTGGACAACTTTCTGTAGGAAATTATTTTTACTTGGTGAGAATTATCCTTGGAGAAAGATGGTTTCAAATTGAAAAATTGAGGTTCCTACCACAACTCCTGGGGCCAGGGCTGGGCCCCAAAGGGAAAATTAACCAATTTTTCAAAAATCTTCTTCTCCAGACTCAGAGGTACTACAGTCATTTTCTCTGCATGGAAAGAAAGATCATCAGGGGCTTTACTTAAATTATTAATTTCAGCCCCGAGCTAGCCGTTCTCCCTTGGGGAGGGGATAAAGTTTACTATAATTTATATAGGGAAATAACACTT
>NW_018404056.1:55298-59435 GCF_002113885.1 Mizuhopecten yessoensis
CCCGAGCTAGCCGTTCTCCCTTGGGGAGGGGGTAAAGTTTACTATAGTTTATATAGGAAAATAACACTTTTGGGTTTATTTGGACAACTTTCTGTAGGAAATTATTTTTACTTGGTGAGAATTATCCTTGGAGAAAGATGGTTTCAAATTGAAAAATTGAGGTTCCTACCACAACTCCTGGGGCCAGGGCTGGGCCCCAAAGGGAAAATTAACCAATATTTCAAAAAATTTCTCCTCCAGACTCAGAGGTACTACAGTCATTTTCTCTGCATGGAAAGAAAATCATCAGGGGCTTTATTTAAATTGTAAATTTCAGGGCTCAGGGGTAAATTTCAGGACCCCTGAGCTATTCGTTCTCCCTTGGGGAGGGGGTAAAGTTTACTATAGCTTATTTAAGGAAATAACACTTTTGGGTATGTTTTATACATTTTCAGCAGAAAATTACTCAAACTTAGTCAGAATCATCTTTGGTGGATGAGGGTATTACATTGTAAAATTGGGATACCTGCCCTATCCCCAGGGGCTAGGGTGGGGCCCCAAAGGGAACATTTACCAATATTTTCAAATTCTTATCCTTTGATGACATGACAAGTATTGTATTTCACTTAGTTTACATGCTGATTTCCACATCACATATCTAAACAATGAAATAAAGTACCAGTACCTATGATATAACTCTGGTGATCGCTAAGTCCCTTGGGCCTCTTGTTATTTTCAAGTTGTCTTTCCAGATTGATATTATGATTATAAATAAAAACTAACATTGAAGTTGGTGAATATCGTTTATGAACTAACATTGAAGTTACTGATTATCAATAATGAACTAACATTGAAGTTACTGATTATCAGTAATGAACTAACATTTAAGTTGGTGAATATCGGTAATGAGCTAACATTGAAGTTAATGATTATCAGTAATGAGCTAACATTGAAGTTGGTGAATATCGTTAATGAACTAACATTGAAGTTAATGATTATCAGTAATGAGCTAACATTGAAGTTAATGATTATCAGTAATGAACTAACATTGAAGTTGGTGAATATCGTTAATGAACTAACATTGAAGTTACTGATTATCAGTAATTAACTAACATTGAAATAACTGATTATCAGTAATGAACTAACATTGAAGTTGGTGAATATATATTGAAGTTACTGATTACCATTAATGAGCTAATGTTGAATTTGATGATCATTGGTAGATAAAGTTGACCTATTGTAAATACAAAGCTTCATTTGCTATTTTGTTAAAATTCCTCTATTGACAGTGTGTTCCTGTATTGAGGCTGTTGGAGACGACACAACTCTCCTGACTGATAGCACCATAGAAAATTTCAAGAAAATTGACCGTTGTCTCAGGGTATTGGAGAATGTAAGCTGTTTTTCCCAGAAATGTCCTCTCAGAAAACAGTTGATAGCACGGCCAAATCAACACAATATCTTCATGATTTCGTTATATGTACAACATCTGATCAATTTGACAATTATTAATCAAAGTAATTGATAAAGTTCCATTTTTGACTTCTTTATTAGAGAATTCTTTTTGTGCTTTGAATATTTTATGCAATTTTAACATGAATGGTAAAAAGCTTCTAAATGATGATATTTGTTCAAATGAATGAAACAGCAAGTGATCATGATTGATAGGTAATATCTGACATAGTGTTGTCCTGATGATCGATTATATTCAATATCTAATCGGAAAGGCAACCCGATTCCAGACAATCGATTATGAGATGTCAACATCGATGATTGTTTTCAAAACCTGAAGTGCGAGTTCTACTTTCATTTTCATGTCATTTTACCCTTAACTAAAACTTCTTACCAATCGTGCTATTTAAATATAATTAATTGCAAAAAATATAAATGATAACTGTTCATCAATAAAGATTGTTACTTTGAAATGGTATGATAAAAAATAAAGATACGAAACTATGCGTGGTAAAGTTAGTATAAAATCAAAGTGGCAGCAAACTCTGCTACGGAGGAAAAAGGCCTAAAGGATTATGTTACAGTAGGCTAACTGATTAATAATTGAAAATTGATCAGTTGACACTAACCGATTATATCCAATCATCGATGTTGAAATCTCAACCGATTCCCAACACTTATCTGACAGAAAAATTTGGTCATGGTGTAAAAATATATCTTTTAGTCAAACATCATCAGCCATATTGGATTCTGACGGTTAAATCTTGAAATCACAGTTTCTCAAAACATCAACCAACCTTTCTGATATTTCTTATGTAGATTCTCCGTAGTTCTTTTTCATGTTCAATTTTGAGACTGATCGCAAGAACAAGATGGCTGCCAAGGTGGCCATCTCATATTTTGATATTTAAAAGAGATTGACATTTCAAATTCTCAGAAATACTGGACAGATCTTTCTCCAATTTCACAAGTTGATTCTTCTTGCGCTTTTTTTAAAAGTGAAAGTTGAACTGATTTTTGCAATAAAAGTTGGTTATAAAGACATAAAACCACATACAGCTGTGCCAAAGAAACTAGTAAAAGATTGATGTTATTTGTCCACACAAACATACACTCTAAAATTAATGTCTTTAAATCAAAATAGTATGTGACATATCTTACTGAAAACCTATGGTATGACTAATTTGGACTTTAAGTATAAACAAAGCTGCTGATGATCATTATCTCAATATGCAAAACACATGACTTGCAGTTCTTTATATCAGGGGAGATAACTTAAACAATTTTTTTTTCGTTTTCTAATTTGAATATATTTGTTTTTAAAAGTAAGATAAATATGTTTATGAATGGTTTGTTGATTTCCTGTTTCTTTTCAGGTAACATTTGTGAATACAGAAAACCAGACGTATTTGATAAGTTACAAACAAGGAGTTTTGGTTCAGTCAATATGCAGGTATGACGGTGTGCTTTGTATTTTTCATCTGAAACAGGCATATTTTATATTTATGCTGTAAAATAATGCACGATTCAAGAAAATATGTGATTTATATATTTATTTACAAAAACCTCACTCATGTGTTAATTGTCAATGCAGTCCTTTTTGGATATTAATTAAGTGCATTCATTACTCAAACAGATGGCTGCTTAGAAAACTTGTGGCCTATTCCATTTTATTCTCATTTAAATGAATTCCTTGTTGATGTGTGTCATTTGTGAGAAACGCGATAAAAAAGTACCGTAAAAACCCATGTAATTTGCGCACCTGTGTAATTTGCGCAGGTACTTTTTGAGGCTGAAAATCGGGGAAAAAGCTTCTACTCGAATATTTTGCACACCCAAAAAATCTGGAAAAAAAACGATGTTCATGCTCCGAAAATCGATCTCTGAATATTATTTTTTTTAAATATATTTCTATGATTTTTTTTTCATTGATGTAAAATGATATTTAAAACCAAGAAGAAACTACGTAAAATGTGTATTTAGTTGCTTGTTTTCTTTGAATAATCTGTTCACACATGACACACACGTGTGCGCATATCTGCATACATCAATTCATTTTAGCAATATTTTACATAAAACATTTACTTGCTTACAAAAACATGTCAATTAATAAGTAATTCGATGTTTAGTAACCGCTGGTGCATATCTCCTGGTGAAAGACATAATTAGATACCTTTTATTGATCATAATTACGATCAGTGAGAAGGGCTCATCATGGCGGCTTGGGTTACGTCACTTCAAACCAGGTCATATCACAGTTCAGTTTGGCCACGGAATTAGATTATCTAAGTCCGTGGTTTGGCGATATTTTTTACAAATTACAATGCAGTAATTAGCTAACACTATCTCTGTGATTACCCGTTAACAATAGCTCTACTAATTGAAATGATTTGCAGTCGCGATCGATGGACCGTGTTGTGTTTTTTTTCACTCACCAACACGCGTACGTGGCGTGAATTACGAAGCCCTACTGCATTGTCATAACAACAGACTGATTTGACTGATAACGGATTTAAAAAAATATGTTTATACTAGAAGCGTGGACAATCAATACATCCTCTTCAAACCTACTCCAAGGAAAAAAATAGTTAACGCAGACTATTTTTACGATGCTTCATTTAATAAATATTGAAATAATTCTCGAGGTTATTATCAATCACGTGTTTACGTAATGTTAGACGCGAGATCAACATGAAAGTGAGCCGG
>NW_018404056.1:60526-61703 GCF_002113885.1 Mizuhopecten yessoensis
CCCAGACGACCAATTCCTGTACACAGATTCAAAAACTGCTCCCAGACGACCAATTCCTGTACACAGATTCAAAAACTGTCCCAGACGACTAATTCCTGTACACAGATTCAAAAACTGCTCCCCAGACGACCAATCCCTGTACACAGATTCAAAAACCTTCTCCCAGACGACCAATCCCTGTACACAGATTCAAAAACTGCTCCCAGACGACCAATTCCTGTACACAGATTCAAAAACTGTCCCAGACGACCAATTCCTGTACACAGATTCAAAAACCTTCTCCCAGACGACCAATTCCTGTACACATATTCAAAAACTGCTCCCAGACAACCAATCCCTGTACACAGATTCAAAAACCTTCTCCCAGACAACCAATCTCTGTACACAGATTCAAAAACCTTCTCCCAGACGACTATACAGGAATTTGGGGGTTGAATTTCCTTCCATAAAGTAACCTCAAAAACATAAAGTGTCTTCACACTAAATTTCTACAGAATGGCATAGCTTATAATATTAATACAATACCGCAGCCAAATAAGTTAATTTAGACATTTCAAAGGAATGCATTGAAAAGTAATATAAAAAAAATCTGTCAGGGAAGCTATTGTCTCAGTGTTGATTTGAGGGGAAAGGTTTAAAGAGCAGTCTGACTATCAGTCTGTGTTTTAAAGAGCAGTAGATTGCTGACCATAAATAGGTGACTGTTTTGAAGGTTGATTACGTACACTTACCTTGTGATATTTTACGACAACTGACATGAGGACATGATATTAAGAGAACTTCTTGTTAAATACAATAAACAGGAAAAGTGTGTCTATGAAAACATGATCATCTGTTTATCATTCCTACGTCAGATTAAATCAGGCCAGCGTGACTGTTTCTGATATGACCTGTTTTGTATTATATTGTGTATACATTCTAATACCTACTCTTTCAGGGCTCTGAAAACATGTGAGCAGTGCTTGCCCGTTTACCCACTGGTGGAGTCTGAGAAGATCGAGAAAGATTCCACCGGTTATGTGGTGTACAGTTGTGTCCTGGCTATCCTGCGAGTGTTACTCAACCTCACACACGATAATGGTAAGGCTTTGTGCATTGACTTCACCCTCAGTCATTTGTAGTCAGATGCTCGCTCAGTACACAGATACTCACCCAGGAGACACTCATCCTGTACACA
>NW_018404056.1:63220-63699 GCF_002113885.1 Mizuhopecten yessoensis
ATAGAGTTCCGTGTACCAAGGGAAATCATCCAAGATGGCGATCCTTCAGAATCGTCGATCTTTTCCTGAAAAAAACCTTGAAATTTTCTATACCTGTGTATTTTACGCACCCCCCACTTTGGGTATTAAATTTCTGGAAAAAAAGTGCGCAAATTACATGGGTTTTTACGGTAAGGGTGACAATAAAGGAAGCACAATTGTTTGAAATGTTGTTCATGTATGTAAAAGAAATAGGTTAAAATACAATGTAAAATTTTCTTTGTTATAACAAAGCTGAATTTGTGAATCCTCTTGAAATGATATATATATATATATATGTAACTTTGCACAAGATAAAATGAATTTGATAAAAAAATCTGGTGCATCAATTTATAAAGTTGGGTGTGAACCCTGGATTTGGACAATGGTTTGTGTTTTAACCCTTTCATCGATGTATCCCTGTACACAGATTCAAAAACTGCTCCCAGACGACCAATCCC
>NW_018404056.1:64278-78271 GCF_002113885.1 Mizuhopecten yessoensis
TCGACAGATCCCACACAGTAATCATATATTCACACAGGAGACAGACACTCACTCAATAGAGAGATACTCACTCTGTAAACAGATACCTAAACAGTATACATACTCACTCAATATACTCAGACAGTAGACAGATACTCAACTCATTAGAAAGATACTTACACCGTAGATACTCATTCTTGTGATAGACAAATACTCACTCAGTGGACAGATACATCCAAGAGACTCTTACTCAATAGAGATATACCCAGTAGACACTCACCCAATCAGCAGATACACAGTAGACACTCACCCAATATACATACTCACTCAATATACTCAGACAGTAGACAGATACTCAACTCATTAGAAAGATACTTACACCGTAGATACTCATTCTTTGGATAGACAAATACTCACTCAGTGGACTGATACATCCAAGAGACTCTTACTCAAATCCAAAACAGTACACAGATACTCACCCAGTAGACAGAATCTTTGTCAGTAGACTGATACTCACCCAGTAGACAGAAACTTACCAAGTAGACTGATACTTACCCAGTAGACAGATACTCACCCAGTAGACAGAATCTTTGTCAGTAGACTGATACTCATATACTCAGACAGTAGACAGATACTCACCCAGTAGATAGATGTTCATCCAGTAGACAGATACCTACACAGTATACATACTCACTCAATATACTCAGACAGTAGACAGATACTCACCCAGGAGAGACTCATCATGTACACAGATCCAACACAGTACACAAATACTCACCCAGGAGACACTCATCCTGTACACAGATCCAACACGGTACACAGATACTCACCCAGTAGATAGATGTTCATCCAGTAGACAGATACCTACACAGTATACATACTCACTCAATATACTCAGACAGTAGACAGATACTCACCCAGTAGACAGAATCTTTGTCAGTAGACTGATACTCACCCAGTAGACAGAAACTTACCCAGTAGACTGATACTTACACAGTAGACTGATACTTGCCATGTAGACACTTAGACAGATACTTACTATGTAGACACTTACCCAGTAGACATAGACTGATACTTAACCAGTACACTGACAATTACCCAGTAGACATAGACTGATACTTAACCAGTAGACTGACACTTACCCAGTAGACATAGACTGATACTTACCATGTAGACACTTAGACAGATACTTACTATGTAGACAGATCCTCTTCCATTAGACAGATACTCTTCCATTACACAGATTCTTACCCAGTAGACTGATACTTACACAGTAGACTGATACTTGCCATGTAGACACTTAGACAGATACTTACTATGTAGACACTTACCCAGTAGACATAGACTGATACTTAACCAGTACACTGACAATTACCCAGTAGACATAGACTGATACTTAACCAGTAGACTGACACTTACCCAGTAGACATAGACTGATACTTAACCAGTACACTGACAATTACCCAGTAGACATAGACTGATACTTAACCAGTAGACTGACACTTACCCAGTAGACATAGACTGATACTTAACCAGTACACTGACAATTACCCAGTAGACATAGACTGATACTTAACCAGTAGACTGACACTTACCCAGTAGACATAGACTGATACTTAACCAGTACACTGACAATTACCCAGTAGACATAGACTGATACTTAACCAGTAGACTGACACTTACCCAGTAGACATAGACTGATACTTAACCAGTACACTGACAATTACCCAGTAGACATAGACTGATACTTAACCAGTACACTGACAATTACCCAGTAGACATAGACTGATACTTACCATGTAGACACTTAGACAGATACTTACCATGTAGACACTTACCCAGTAGACATAGACTGATACTTAACCAGTAGACTGACACTTACCCAGTAGACATAGACTGATACTTAACCAGTAGACTGACACTTACCCAGTAGACATAGACTGATACTTACCATGTAGACACTTACCCAGTAGACATAGACTGATACTTAACCAGTACACTGACAATTACCCAGTAGACATAGACTGATACTTAACCAGTACACTGACAATTACCCAGTAGACATAGACACACTCACCCAATCAACAAATACACAGTAGACAATCACCCAATCAACAGATATACAATAGACACTCACCCAATATACATACTCACTCAATATACTCAGACAGTAGACAGATACTCACCCAGTAGACAGAATCTTTGTCAGTAGACTGATACTCACCCAGTAGACACTCACCCAACCAACAGATACACAATAGACACTCACCCAATCAACAGATTCACAGTAGACACCCACCCAATCAACAGATACACAGTAGACACTCACCCAATCAACAGATACACAATAGACACTCACCCAATCAGCAGATACACAGTAGACACTCACCCAATCAGCAGATACACAGTAGACACTCACCCAATCAACAGATCCCACACCGTGTACATATACTCTCAGTATACATATACTTGCTCAATAGGCAGATATTCACCAGGTAGACAGATACTTACTCAATAGACAGATACTCACTCAATAGACAGAAACTTGCTGAGTAGACAGATATTCACCCAGTATACAGATACTCACCCAGTAGACAGAAACTTTGTCAGTAGACTGATACTCACCCAGTAGACAGAAACTTTGTCAGTAGACTTATACTTACCCACTAGACTGAAACTTATCCAGTAGACTGATACTTATCCAGTAGACTGATACTCACCCAGTAGACTGACACTTACCCAGTAGACATAGACTGATACTTAACCAGTAGACTGACACTTACCCAGTAGACATAGACTGATACTTACCATGTAGACAGATACTCTTCCATTAGACAGATACTTACCCAGTAGACAGAAACTTACCAAGTAGACTGATATTTACCCAGTAGACAGAAACTTACCAAGTAGACTGATACTTACCATGTAGACAGAACTCATCCTGTACACAGATCCAACACAGTAGACAGATACTTTCACAGTAGACAGATACTAACCCAGTAGACAGATACTTACCAAGTAGACTTATACTTACCCAGTAGGCAGATTCTTACCATGAGTAGACTGATACTTCCCCAGTAGACAGATAGTCAAAAATAAGATATTTACCCAGTACACAGAAACTTTCCAAGTAGACTGATACTTCCCCAGTAGACAGATACTAACCCAGTAGACAGATAGTCAAAAATAAGATATTTACCCAGTAGACTGAGACTTACCCAATAGACTGATATTTAACCAGTAGACTGACCCTTACCCAGTAGACAAAAACTTACCCAGTAGACTAAGACTTACCCAGTAGACAAAAACTTACCCAGTAGACTGATACTTACCATGTAGACAGATACTTACCCAGTAGACAGATACTTACCCAGTAGACAGAAACTTACCCAGTAGACTGATACTTACACAGTAGACAGATATTTACCATGTAGACAGATACTCTTCCATTACACAGATTCTTACCCAGTAGACTGAGACTTACCCAGAAGACAGATACTTACCATGTAGACACTTAGACAGATACTTACCATGTAGACAGATACTTACCAAGTAGACTGATACTTACCCAGTAGACTGGTACTTACTATGTAGACAGATACTCTTCCATTAGACAGATACTTACCCAGTAGACAGATACTTACCAAGTAGACTGATATTTACCCAGTAGACTGGTACTTACTATGTAGACAGATACTCTTCCATTAGACAGATACTTACCCAGTAGACTGATACTTACCCAGTAGACTGATACTTACCCAGTAGACAGATACTTACCCAGTAGACAGATACTTACACAGTAGACTGATATTTACCAAGTAGACTGATACTTACCCAGTAGACTGGTACTTACTATGTAGACAGATACTCTTCGATTAGACAGATACTTACCCAGTAGACAGATACTTACACAGTAGACTGATATTTACCCAGTAGACTGATACTTACACAGAAGACTGATACTTACCATGTAGACAGATACTCTTCCATTACACAGATTCTTACCCAGTAGACTGATACTTACACAGTAGACTGATACTTACCATGTAGACACTTAGACAGATACTTACCATGTAGACACTTACCCAGTAGACAGATACTTACACAGTAGACTGATATTTACCCAGTAGACTGATACTTACACAGTAGCCTGATATTTACCCAGTAGACTGATACTTACACAGTAGCCTGATATTTACCCAGTAGACAGATACTTACCCAGTAGACTGATACTTACACAGTAGCCTGATATTTACCCAGTAGACTGATACTTACACCGTAGACTGATATTTCCCCAGTAGACTGATACTTACACAGAAGACTGATAATTACCATGTAGACAGATACTCTTCCATTACACAGATTCTTACCCAATAGACTGATACTTACACAGTAGACTGATATTTACCCAGTAGACAGATTCTTACCCAGTACACAGATTCTTACCCAGTAAACTGAGACTTACCCAGAAGACAGATACTTACCATGTAGACACTTAGACAGATACTTACCATGTAGACACTTAGACAGATACTTACCATGTAGACACTTACCCAGTAGACAGATACTTAACATGTAGGCAGATACTTTTCCAGTAGACAGATACTTAACATGTAGGCAGATACTTTTCCAGAAGACAGATACTTACCATGTAGACACTTAGACAGATACTTACCATGTAGACACTTACCCGGTAGACAGATACTTAACATGTAGGCAGATACTTTTCCAGTAGACAGGTGCTTACCCAGTAGGCAGATTCTTATCATGTAGACAAATACTTATCCAGTAGACAGATACTTACCATGTAGGTATATACACTTCCGGTAGACAGCTGCTCACCCAGTAGACAGATATTTATCATGTAGGCAGATACTTATCCAGTAGACTGATAATCACCCAGTAGACAGATAGTCAAAAATAAGATATACTCACTCTATTAATAGATACATACTCTCTCAATAGACAGATACTCATTCAGTGGAAAAAAAATGACTTGAACAAATTAGGACAAGTATTCAATGTGTTCGTTTTAGCTGCAATGTAGGTGTTAATACTGGCAATGTAGGTGTTAATACTGGCAATGTAGGTGTTAATACTGGCAATGTAGGTGTTAATTGCCATCTCAATGGAAAGCATTGTTTACTCCGGTGATAAGTGTGTGTCAACCACTGTTAGCATTACGTTTGATATGATTGTCCATATAGAAAATAGGTGTATTGCATAAACTTACAGAAAATCTGTTACACAGTAGCTATAGCCTCTAAAGTACAATCTGCTGTCATAGAACAATGTAATATAATCCACTGTTGTATAACCTATTGTGATAAACTTTACCTATTATATTCTACAAGATTATTACAAGAGTTTTTACGGTGCTGTAGGTTATAGTGAATCAATCTGAGAATAAGGTGAATAATAGATATGTTAAGACATTCAGGAAACAGTGTTAATATTGACGTGGAATTATCCTCCGTATTTCATAAAGAAGCAAACTTTGTTTGTTCACATTTTGTGTTTTTGTTCTGACAAATAATTTGCTAACACTGTGAAATTGCATATTACAACCAGAAAATTGTCAGGATATTTCATCAATAAATTTGTGTTAAAATTTGATGATATTGTCGGGTTAGAAATTAAGTTGAACAACATACCTACTTTCACATTCCAATGTGTATCACCAGTGTATTGATTGTGATTCTGATGTTACAGAGTTTGGGAGTACAAAGACTGGAGAGCAGACGGACTTTATCAATGTGGTGCTCACCTGTATTCTACAGACCCCCCAGCATGTCCCAGTCGACATGCGCTTTGATATTCTGGTGCTGGTAAGAAGAACCAACTTTTACATCAGTTATACTGCACAAAATATTACGCTTTATGTTATTGCTGGGAACATTAAAAGTAATTTTCCTGAAGGTGCATCTTTTCATGGATTCTAATTAAAACAGTCTTTTGTCATGATTGAAATACGCTCTAACATAGTCGATGTCAATGCAAGCTCAGATAAGATGCTTCATCAGTTCACATAAACTTTTCCTCAAAATATTTAAATTATATCTGCTTTACAAAAAAGTCACCTTCATAAGAACAATTATGGGTGTATTTTTTTGAAGAAAATTAATTTAAAGGAAATTATTAATTTTGCGTGCAGAGTCTGGGACTGATGATCAACTTAGTGGAACACTGTGAGGTCAACCGTAGACGTCTGATTGATGCCAAAACAGAATCACCCTATGAGTTTGAGAAACACCAGAAAGACTTACTGCCTGCTGCGAAGGCCCTAGTCCAGGTATGATACAAACAAAAATGCCATCCTATAGAATGTGTATAGGGGCCAATCACACTGGAGTCTGAACAATTCTGGGTGATATGGTAGGTATTTGGGGCAATTTACTTGGAAATTAGGACCAATCACTCGAGTGTCTGAATACTTATGGGTGAAACTTAAATGAGTGTTATAATTTTTCTGGGGCATTCCATTCAACTCTGAGGCAAGGAATTTTACATCTAGGCCAGAGAGTGAGTGTGATAAATAATTTTACTGAGGCATTAAATTTAATTCTTTGGCCAGGTTCATCCAGGACTGAATTTATCTATCACAATTGTTTTTAGGTATTTTGTCATCGGTACGAAATAGCCAAGAAGATGGAGGAGCAGGATTTTGGGGAGCCTACCACCCCTCAGGCATCACCCAACAAAAGTGGCGAGTGGAAGGAGTCTGACTCTGGGATAGAGTGGGTCATCAACTCAGCCAAAAAGGCCAAGGAGGCAGAGCGGGAAGAGAGGGCCAATGATGACGACACACCTCTAAAGGAGAAACTCAAACAGAA
Source organism: Mizuhopecten yessoensis (assembly GCF_002113885.1). Taxonomy (NCBI): domain Eukaryota; kingdom Metazoa; phylum Mollusca; class Bivalvia; order Pectinida; family Pectinidae; genus Mizuhopecten; species Mizuhopecten yessoensis. The sequence goes on from NW_018404056.1 coordinate 71,091, forward strand.
CGAAGAGGATGGCAAAAATGCTAACATAGATGATGAAGAAACATTCACAAAAGGTTACTACTAATGCAGTGTTAAAGAATATCTTTGCTTGCAAAATTCATTGTTTGACTTTGAAGTTGAAATAGTTTTTAGCTTACCAGGAAAAAGGACTGAGCTTATGTCACAGAACAGCATTCCTTGTCCATCCGTCCATCAATTTTTCCTACTTTAAGATCTTGTCCTTCTGAACGACTTATCAGATTTCAACCAAATTTGCATTCTTGGACTATGTGTCACCTATGGGGGCAAAGGGACAGGACCCAGTACGGGGAAATTGGTGAATTACAGCTTTTAAAAGACGAGTTCTCCTGAAGGAATATAAAAATTGTAACCATAATTGGTTTGAAGCATAGCTGATTTAAGGTGATCCTATTTTGTATTAATGAAGCTTGTACAACCCCTGGAGCCAGAGGGGCGTGGCATAATGATGGTCCAATATACCCCAACCAATAACTATATTCAGGTGTTAGGCATGAAGAAACGAATATGCTCATGTCCTCCGGGTCTCTTCATCTCCTTGGGATAAGTCTGTGTTTCACTTTAGCTTATTTTTCTTGAATGGATTTAGATTGAAACTATAATTCCAGGTGACCCATGAAGGTTCCTTGGTCTCTTTTTTAAAACATATAACCAACAAAAAGATAGTCATTCTTCCAAAAAAAATAATGCACTGCAATCGTCTTTTCTTTTTGTTATTTAAATTTTCTGGTTATTACATTTTTAAAGCATAAAGCATGAAAAATGTAATGCATTATAAAAGGGTGGAAATCAGAAGCGTAATAATTAGCGCCATATTCAAATGACATCACGCTTGACAACAAGGCTGCGCGCCATTTGAATGGGATGCTCAACGCAATTCCGACGTTTTCTGGTATAACTGCTGATAAAAATGTTAATAATTGCCTATTTATGTAAATACTTAAGTGTGTGTACCAAACATTTACCATAACAACCACTTATTCTACCGTCGCTCTATTTGAATCTAAACAAAAAATTGTTGTCTTTGAATGCAGTGAATAGAAGATACTGAAAATATCACTTTTGATATTTGTCACAGTGTGAAAGATATCAGTTTGATCAAGTTGATAGAATCCAATATTTCACTGTCAAACATGTGTTTTAATTAACTAGGGTAGTTCATGATATGAGATTCGTCTGCACAATTATAAGTCTCTAATGTGAGCTATAATTCTAAGTTACAGTATGGAGTTAAGTTTGGAGCTGACATGTCAAGATTGTAGGTGACTTTGTGAGTTTGGAACTGACATTGTGAGTTAAGAGTTGACATTGTGAGGTATAAGTTCACATTGTGAGTCCAGAGTTAACATTAAGAAGTTGAAGTCTGCAATATTGGATTTGCTTTCCATGGCATTTTAACCATAACATCTAAAAAAAAAAAAGAAAAAAAAAGGGGGCTGTGTAAGGTTCTTATATATTACTAATTTTATTTTGCAGCTCTCCACAGAGCAGGGAAGCACATGGAGAACAGCATTGTAGCATCTTATGTAGCACTACTACTGGGCTGTGTGATACAGGACAACACGGTAAGTGATCAGGCCTGTCTGTGTGTTAAATAGTAATAGGCCTCTGTGTGTGGTATACAATAACTGGGTCTGTGTGTATGGTGAACAGTAACTTGGTCCATGTGTGGTGTACAGTAACTGGGTCTGTGTGTGTGGTGTACAGTAACTGGGTCTGTGTGTATGGTGTACAGTGATCAGGCCTCTGTGGGTGTTGTGTACAGTAACTTGGTCTGTGGGTGTTGTGTACAGTAACTGGGTCTGTGTGTGTGGTGTACAGTAACTAGGTATGTTTGTGGTGTACAGTAACTGGGTCTGTGTTTATGGTGTACAGTAACTGGGTCTGTGTGTGGTGTACAGTAACTAGATCTGTGTGTATGGTGTACAGTAACTAGGTATGTGTTTATGGTGTACAGTAACTGGGTCTGTGTTTGTGGTGTACAGTAACTAGGTATGTCTGTGGTGTACAGTAACTGGGTCTGTGTGTGTGGTGTACAGTAACTGGGTCTATGTGTGGTGTACAATAACTAGGTCTATGTGTGTGGTGTACAGTAACTGGGTCTGTGTGTGTGGTGTACAGTAAGTGGGTCTGTGTGTGTGGTTTACAGTAACTGGGTCTGTGAGTGGTGTACAGTAATTGGGTCTGTGTGTGTGGTGTACAGTAACTGGGTCTGTGTTTATGGTGTACAGTAACTAGGTATGTGCGTGGTGTACAGTAACTGGGTCTGTATGTATGGTGTACAGTAACTGGGTCTGTGTGTATGGTGTACAGTAACTAGGTATGTGTGTGGTGTACAGTAACTGGGTATGTGTGTATGGTGTACAGTAACTGGGTATGTTTGTATGGTGTACAGTAACTAGGTCTGTGTGTGTGGTGTACAGTAAATGGGTCTGTGTGTGTGGTGTACAGTAACTGGGTCTGTGTGTGGTGTACAGTGATCAGGCCTCTGTGTGTGGTGTACAGTGATAAGGCCTATATGTGTGTGGTGTACAGTAACTAGGTATGTGTGTGGTGTAAAGTAACTGGGTCTGTGTGTATGGTGTACAGTAACTAGGTCTGTGTGTGTGGTGTACAGTAAATGGGTCTGTGTGTGTGGTGTACAGTAACTGGGTCTGTGTGTGTGGTTTACAGTAACTGGGTCTGTGTGAGTGGTGTACAGTAACTAGGTCTGTGTGTGTGGTGTACAGTAACTGGGTCTGTGTGTGTGGTGTACAGTAACTAGGTCTGTGTGTGTGGTGCACAGTAACTGGGTTGTGTTTATGGTGTAAAGTAACTGGGTCTTTGTGTGGTGTGCAGTAACTAGGTCTGTGTGTGTGGTGTACAGTAACTAGGTATGTGCGTGGTGTACAGTAAATGGGTCTGTATGTATGGTGTACAGTAACTTGGTCTGTGTGTGTGGTATACAGTGATCAGGCCTCTGTGTGTGTGGTGTACAGTAACTGGGTCTATGTGTGTGGTGTACAGTAACTGGGTCTGTGTGTATGGTGTACAGTAACTGGGTCTAAGTGTGTGGTGTACAGTAACTGGGTCTGTGTGTGTGGTGTACAGTAACTGGGTCTGTGTGTATGGTGTAAAGTAACTGGGTCTAAGTGTGTGGTGTACAGTAACTAGGTATGTGTTTATGGTGCACAGTAACTGGGTCTGTGTTTATGGTGTACAGTAACTGGGCCTATGTGGTGTACAGTAACTAGGTCTGTGTGTGTGGTGTACAGTAACTAGGTCTGAATGTGTGGTGTACAGTAACTAAGTCTGTGTGTATGGTGTACTGTAACTGGGTTTATGTGTGGTGTACAGTAACTAGGTATGTGTTTATGGTGTACAGTAACTGGGTCTGTGTTTATGGTGTACAGTATCTGGGTCTATGTGTGGTGTACAGTAACTGAGTCTGTGAATGGTGTACAGTGATCAGGCCTCGGTGTGTGTATGGTTATCATGTTTGTGTGTGCATGACTTAGTGATCCAGTTTCTGTGTGCTATACATTACAACCTCATTGTTGACTGGTATAATGATATTACTAACAGATCTAGGGTTTGGTGGTAATGAGATGATTTTAATATCTTCTTTTCTTTCACAGATGTTTGTGGACAACATAAAAGTATTCCTCCCGAAAGGCAACTTTGATGACATGATAACAATTCTGAAGAAATTTTTAGGCTTTATGAATTTAACTGTGAGTATATTATATTAACTAATTATGTTACTTCTGCTGCTAGAATTCTTATTCTTTGCATAAGGCCAAATGAAATTAATTACTTGGTTCTCGGGGCAATTTTTTTCAAAAGAGATGCGGCAGGGCGGTATATATTTTTTTCATTTTACATGGCAAAAACGAGACGAGGGCGATTATTTTTTTATTGTGTAGTTTGTAATACGTTCATTATGGGCATTACCTTGTCTTTTTATAGTTGTGTAGAGACCCGTCATAGGGCAAGCCTCCGAAAATCCCCCCACGATTGTTCCAGACGAGAATCACGAACCCCCCCATTCCTTATTTGTACCGAAATGAGTGCCATTTGTACACAAGACTAATAAGTCATAATCTTTTTAACGCTTGCCTGTATATCAATCCTTATCTTTATTCAAACGTTTTCGGGACTTGGGTGGCTAATGAGTAAAAACGACATGCGGACCAATTTTCCGGATTTAGATGGCGGCTGGAGCATTCACAATTGTTTTTAAATTACTTTCATGATAAAATCGGCAATGCGTTGCCCTAAAATGAAATGCGCGCGGGTCTGAAAACCAAGTATTCAATTATTTTTGGCCTAAGTCTGTCTTAATCTTCACTTTATGCAAGTGTAACCAAATGATATTTTCGCACAGGTAAAAGTATGCAGTGTATGAAAAAGTTTTCCAGGAAATAGTTTAGATCTGATGCTGTCTGTCATGACTAAAACATGTGTTGTTTGCTATTGTAGACTGCCATTGGAAGCACAGGAGGGAAATCCATAGCACATGTGATTGAGGTACTGGAGGGCTGCTAGCGACACCAGTTCACTCATCACTACATGTCGGACAGAAAAAAATAAATAAACAGCTGGCTGTATTTAACACATTTCAATATATATGTCCTATTTCCTATAAGATTGAATCTTATTCTTGGCTAGGAAATATGGAAATTGTGATAGTAAAATAGTTTTTCATTCATTCTTGCATTCATATATTGGATATGTGGCAAAAGTTGTGGTGATGTTTTTCTAAAATATGGACATACTCCAGTTGTGAAAATGAATAACATTTTTGAACTGAAACTGATGTGAATTAAAAAAATGTTATAAATTATGAATGTTCGATAGATGATGACCGGATAGCATTTTTAAACATCATTTGTAAACATTTCAATCACACACGTACAATAGCAATTTTCATTAATTTACACATTCATGAGAATGGTACACTTTACCTTATCTGTATAGTTTTAGTGTAAAGATTTTTGTACATAAAAATCTTGTAAATGTAGATTGATAGGCATTAGTGTGCCGTTTTACTGTAGGATGATAATAGGAGAGGTGTGTCTTGATGAGGGGCGTGTCCTCTGTTCTGTGGTATATAGTACAGATGAGGGGCGTGTCCTGTGGTATATAACATAGCGAAGTGTACCGTTTTACTGTAGGATGATAATAGGACAGGTGAGAGGTGTGTCTTGATGAGGGGCGTGTCCTCTGTTCTGTGGTATGTAGTACAGGTGAGGGGCGTGTCCTGTGGTATATAGTACACATGATGTGCGTCTCCTGTGGTATATAGTACACGTGATGGGCGTGTCCTGTGGTATAAGTATAGTTGAGGGTGTGTCCTGTGATATATAGTACAGGTGAGGGGCGTGTCCTGTGGTATATAGTACATGTGAGGGGCGTGTCCTGTGGTATATAGAACAGGTGAGGGGCGTGTCCTGTGGTATGTATGTATGGTGACTATAATTTCTTACACTGAATGGAACAGATGTTTTGTTTGTTGAAAAGAAAATGGACTTAAATATTGCTTTAATGACATGCATTTCAACAAATAATATAATGTTTTGTTGGAATCTTTGCTTTGTATGTAGGTCTTTGATAACCACCTTTGAGGGAGCATGGCTAATGAGTATCTTTGGACTGAAGAACTGTTCACTTTTGACCAGAGTGTAAAACAGCATCTCTGGCAAGACTGAGATATCAGCAACTGTTTCGGTATTTTTGGGGAATGTCTAATCTGAAAAATAATCAATAGAACTAGACAACTAGCAGCACCCTAGGGATTTTATGAATGACGAGCACCCTTTAAAAGTGAGTGAATGATCCCCGTTTTTGTATGATTGAGCCAGTGGTTGTAATGTTGTATGATCGACACCGTTTCCATTGAGAATTACAGTGCAATCAAGGCATGTTCTATTTCCCTGTATCAATAAAACTTTGATTAATATAGTGTGTGTGGTGCAGGTTAGAGGAAGTTAGAAATAGGGTTTGAAGAATGGGAGTATTTTGGAATGAAAATGTTGTGAAATCAAGTGGCCTTTCATTGCTTAAATATCATTAAATAAATGTTGTTGTTTTTTAACCCCAACTCAGTTTCATTTACCAGATTGTAAAACAGTTATACAAAAAAAATGTCCACAGACCTGATATGACCAAATTCAATGGGAGTGGATTAAGTAAGGGTGAGCAGTTGATATTTTAGAAACAGAATTTCTAATAAAAATGTACATAATCCTGTGATGACTTTAGGTAGGTTCCTGAGGGAAGTGCTCTGTACTCGTTTTTCCATGTGTTTCTCCCTGTGTTTTCTGTGTCTATAGCTGGAGCCAGGTCACACCATGTAGTCTTCAATATCATATGTTTGTTAACAACATTTCATTAACATTTTTTTTATTTACACATTACACATTGAGAAAAAAAAAGAATAAAAACGGTAACGTTTTCTCCAGTGTTGAGAGTAGGGGTGTGCTGGATTTTGATTGTGTCGACCTAGATTGTGGTATTTTTCTGTTTCCGCAGGTACATGGTTTTGTTTCCCCCCTGAGTTTCTCACCTTTTGATGTTACGCCATGCAAAACTTTGTATTTATGTACTGTATAGATCTTCAGTATCATAAAATGAATAAATATTTTGAAATACTGGAATATGTTTTAATTATTATTTTTAGGTCACCTGAGCTTTTAGCTCATCCGTCATCGTGTGTCGTCCGTTAACATTTTATATTTTCAACTTAAGCTGAAATACTGGCAAAGGGATTTCATTAATATTTAATGGGAAGGTTACTGACATCTCCCTGACCAAGTGTTGTTATTTTTCGGGTCGATCAGAAATCCAATATGGCCGACATGGCCGCCATTTTTGAAAAAATATTTCATCATGGTCCTGACAAACTTAAGCTAACGTTATACTTTACTATCTTTACTCAAATTGGTACATATTTCAACAACAAAAATAAATACTGTAGGACTCGGGTGACCGTTAAGGCCCATGGGCCTCCAGTTAAAATCATATTGCATGTCATTGCAGACAAAACTTAAAAAGTTGGAATTTCATATTAAATAAACTATATGACAAACTTTACATGGTAATAAGTTCATAATTGGGGTTTTTAGGTCACCTGAGCTTTAGCTCAAGTGACCTATTGCTATCCGTTTTCGTCCGTCGTCCGT
>NW_018404056.1:81207-93864 GCF_002113885.1 Mizuhopecten yessoensis
ACAGGAATCAGCATCAGTGTTCTGAGGGCAAAAATGTAACGGAGCCAGAGGATTTGTCCATGGTTACTTAAACAGTTTGACGGAGCCAGAGGATTGGTCCATGGTTACTTAAACAGTTTGACAGAAAGAAGAGAACAGTTTCCGATTGAAAAGTATTCCGGTGTAAGGGTTGTTGCTGGTATAGGATTATAACAATGTGTCAGTTGATAGGTTTATTTAAGGACTGTACAACTAAAATCTAAATGACCGCCGTAATAGTTTCGTTGTTGCACTTAAAAAATAATTTTAAAGTGCAACAACGAAACTATTATATAGAAAATAATAATTTCCCCGCTCAATGTAGATTTCACTCGTATGACAGAAAATTCCAATATTCTTACTCGTGCCTCGCCCTCGCCACGTACCATACATAATATAGTACACGTCCCATACATAATAAAGTACACGTCCCATACATAATATAGTACACGTACCATACATAATATAGTACACGTCCCATACATAATATAGTATACGTACCATACATAATATATTACACGTACCATACATATTATACTACAAGTACCATACATAATATACTACACGTACCATACATAATATAGTACACGTACCATAAATAATATAGTAAACCTACCATACATAATATAGTATACGTACCATACATAATATAGTACACGTACCATACATAATATAGTACACGTACCATACATAAAATAGTACACGTCCCATACATAATATAGTACACGTACCAAACATAATATAGTACACGTACCATACATAATATAGTACACGTACTAAACATAATATAGTACTCGTACCATACATAATATACTACACGTACCATACATAATAAACTACACGTACAATACATAATATAGTACACGTACGGTACATACGTCCCATACATAATACAGTACACGTCCCATACATAATGTAGTACACGTACCATACATGATATAGTACACGTACGGTACATCATATAGTACACGTACCATACATGATATAGTACACGTACGGTACATACGTCCCTTACATAATATAGTACACGTACCCTCCCTTATATAGTACACGTCCCATAAATAATATAGTACACGTACCAAACATAATATAGTACACGAACCCTACCTTATATAGTACACGTCCCATACGTAATATAGTACACGTACCAAACATAATATAGTACACGTGCCATACATAATATAGTACATGTCCCATACATAATATAGTAAACCTACCATACATAATATAGTACAGGTACCATACATAATATAGTCCACGTACCATACATAATATGGTACACGTACCATACATAAAATAGTACACGTACTAAACATAATATAGGACTCGTACCATACATAATATAGTCCACGTACCATACATAATATAGGATACGCCCCATACATAATATAGTACCCGTCCCATACATAATATAGTCCACGTACCATACATAATAAACTACACTTACAATACATAATATACTACGCGTACCATACATAATATAGGATACGCCCCATACATAATATAGTACCCGTCCCATACATAATAAACTACAAGTACAATACATAATATACTACGCGTACCATACATAATATAGGATACGCCCCATACATAATATAGTACCCGTACCATACATAATATAGGACACGTACTGTACATAATATAGTACACGTCCCATACATAATATAGTACACGTACCCTACCTTATATAGTACACGTCCCATACATAATATAGTACACGTACCAACTTACCGTACATACTTATTACACGTGTTGTACCTAACATGGTAAACGTACCATACAAATTAACTACACGACCGTACATGCTATGGTTCACGTAACCTACATGATATAAATACACGTATTATGTATACTTTATTCATGTGCAATATAGACTTGTGAATTTCTATCATTGTAATCTTCAATGTGTTAACTTTTAAATTCCTTTAATTCATGACTTATTTGAATTTTCTATTGAAACTCATACAATCATCATGCTTGTGTGTTTAGGACACTGGGCCCAAGTGTCCAATCGTCATCCTATCGTCATCCTATCGTCATCCTATCGTCGTCCTATCGTCATCCTATCGTCGTCCTATCGTCGTCCTATCGTCATCCTATCGTCGTCCTATCGTCGTCCTATCGTCATCCTATCGTCATCCTATCGTCGTCCGTTGTCCACTACATTAGTTATATTTTTCAAAGGCCTGGAGTGATACTACTTGACCAACTGGTAGCTGGATCTTGGGCTTTCTATCTTGTTCAAATAAACGAAATCTACCTTCTTTCAAGGTTACAGGGGTTCAATGTAGGCTATATTTTTGAAATTTTAAGTGACAGATCCTCAAGTTCAAGAAGGCCATACAAGGATCATGAAAACAATGTATACATGTAGAAGATTACTCGGGTCCATAACACTTATGATGATGACATTAGACCAGTGAGTAATTAGAATAGGGACTATACTTAAACCGTAAGGTAACAGGCAGGGGCAAGTTTGTCAAAAAGTAAAAAAGAAGAAAAAAAATATAAAAAAAAAATATAAAAAATAACTACATTGTCTTAAACTGAAAACCTTAGATCTAAAGAAGGATGTTTTGGAGAGCAACAGATTGGTAAATTTGAGAGCAGGCTGAGGTTTATAATCATCTGAGGTATATATCTTAACAGACTACACCTCCTGAAGTGTTCGTTAGATTTTAATCAAATGTGATATTTAACACAAAATAGATGCGGTTTATTGTATGAGGAGGTACGCCATCTAGTGTTATTTTTGAGATCTCTTGTAAGCCACTTTCTCTGTAAGCCAAGCGGAAACCTGTCATGTTTCCACATCTTATCTGAACAATGTGTGAATTAAGTATGAACCTGTGAATTTGGTACGTTATTTTGCTCCTTGAAAAACCTATTAGCAGTAAAGGGGGATCGGCTGTAAAGCACAGGCAGTGTAACAAACCTATCTGTGGCCTGATCAGCTGATTTTATTAGTATTACACATGAGCGTACTCATGTAACTGTTTTTCATTTTTTTCTTAGAGTTATCTCCCCTATAAAAACGTACTATTAAATATTTTGTCGATATCAAAGACATTACTACAGGAAGGTATAGTGCTACGGAAGTAATTATACAGTCTAGATGAACCTATGTTAGTATTATATCTCATATGGCACTCTAAAACACAATGTTTGACACGTGTTATTTGTATCCGTGGCTGTAGGCACAGGGACTCGAGAATTAACTCGAGAGCTGGTCAGACTAAGTCCGAGACATTTTTCTGATGGAGAGTTTTATTTTACGTTTTAAAAGATTTAAAATCACACTAACAAAATTGACACACCACTGACTGTTTTTATTGGTAAATATTGATAAACATTCTTTGCATAAGCAAGTAGGAGTGGCGTTAATTTAAACTTTATGTTTTACACATTTAACATCAGAAAGGGAATTGTCTCAGTTCGCAGGTCCCTGTTGTTGTGGCACGTACGTTAAGTCTATGTCAATCAATATGGACATGTAATAGTAAAACAAGATATCTTATATATAGTTTTATAAATGGTTTAAACTAAAATGATCTTTAAGCGTACAAAAATATCTCTTTAAAATATACATGTCAAATACACATTTTCAGGACTTTGATTCCATTTTGATGAAATTTGGCACACAACTAGATACCTTCCCAGCAATTCCGTTGGTCTAGAAGTATTGGTATAATTATCCGTTTCTTAGAATTTTAACCATGATAAGCTATTGGTCAAACAATTTTTACGGCAAAATTAACATTGTATCCATGGGAATGACGTCAAGAGAAAATGAAAAATGCGGAAATGAAAAGTGATATCTCAACAACAAAGACAAATTTAATTCTATCAATATTACTAATAGAAGCCTTGAATAGTTCCAGCTGCATGCATAACATAATCAAAGCCAGGATTGAAAAAAAAGAGGAATTAACATAGAATCCAATTGAGAAAATGACGTAACGTGAAGGGCACGTCACTTTATTTGGGTTACCTCTAACTTAGGATCTTTGTAACTTATCCTTTAAATCATTTTTTAAATTTGCTTCATAAAATACGTTTTATATGATTTTGTTAAATCGATATCTGATACACTTATATAAAATTCAATATTTAAAGAAAAGTCTCTTTAAAAACCCAAATGTAACTAACTATGCATCGGTCCCCTGAAAGGCTATATCTATAGCATTGATAAATTAATGCTGAAAAGAAAAGCATGCCTTCCGGAACTTTTATGAAAAATACAATAATGAAATAAATAAGACAGGAATCAGCATCAGTGTTCTGAGGGCAAAAATGTAACGGAGCCAGAGGATTTGTCCATGGTTACTTAAACAGTTTGACGGAGCCAGAGGATTGGTCCATGGTTACTTAAACAGTTTGACAGAAAGAAGAGAACAGTTTCCGATTGAAAAGTATTCCGGTGTAAGGGTTGTTGCTGGTATAGGATTATAACAATGTGTCAGTTGATAGGTTTATTTAAGGACTGTACAACTAAAATCTAAATGACCGCCGTAATAGTTTCGTTGTTGCACTTAAAAAATAATTTTAAAGTGCAACAACGAAACTATTATATAGAAAATAATAATTTCCCCGCTCAATGTAGATTTCACTCGTATGACAGAAAATACCAATATTCTTACTCGTTCCTCGCCCTCGTGAAAAATATCGATATTCTGTACCTGTGTAATATGCAAGTACATACTTGTATGGTATTTGAAATGAGAAATCATTAAATATCCTTTATTGCTTATTACCTCAATCTCATTAAAATTAAAGATTTTATCGCTCCAGTAAACCACTTAAAACCGCAACAAATATTACACCTGAATATTTTCCAATAGGAATTTGTTCTGATTTTTCTGTCATTTCATCAGGGTGTGACGTAAAATTTGTCAGAATAAATCTGCGTATCTGTAAATCTAATTTTGACGGAAATTCTCGAATGGTTTCCGATTGTCGTTTGCGCATGACGGAACTGGAAACCATAGTAAACACGACATTGCCCCCACAAAATGGCTATAGCATAGTTTATTAAAAGAATTTGTTTAAAATATATCATGAAACGAAAGAAACCATACAGGAAGACGATAAATATTTGTCTTTATTGATTTAACATAAATATATCTTTTAACATCATGCCGGAGCGCAAAACCTGTCCCTTGACCCTGGTAGTATTTCCATCACTATATATCATTCCGTGTCCGATGGAGTTCCTGGACGTCAGTCATTACTGTAGTTCATTGTCAATGCCGACACCAATAAGTCTGACCAACTATTAGAGTTGCTTCCCTTTAAAACATGTGTAGTTATGTCAATGTAAAAAACCTGTTGGTATACTCCTGTAATATGTTTAGTGCTGCAGTGAAGTGTTCCGTTACTGAACGACAACATGTTAAGTTCTCGCGTCCAAATCATTGCAGCCACACAGATAGGCAAAGAGAGCTCACGACACGGTGAGATGTTATAATAAAAAAGATGTCGAACATAATTCGTATTGCACTTTTTATATAGAATGTAAGTGAAACCCAGAAATATACTGACATACAAAACCATCCGTCTGAATAGGTCAGACAGTGATGCGCTAAATATTAAATATACTACCAAATTAAAACCTAGTCGTTTGTATTAAAAAGTACAAAAATCAATTACTAGTTTACACTTACCGAATTTTTAATTAGAGTTACATCCCTTGCTGTCTAAAGTGAAATGTAAACTATCTAATTCACCAGGAATACATATGAGACGAACACACTCTGGGACCCTCTGAATAAGCAGTGTTTTTCTAATAAAACACTGAAGGGAAAGATTACCACACCATTTTTTCTCAACCAAGCAGAAGGTCACTTAATTAATCATTCGGTATATAACACTTTCAGTAACATTCTAACTGTTTATCTGTTCCTCACCATTAAACAACCATTTTGAAGCTGCCCAAGTTCTTTTAAAGATCATCAACTAGGTACAACACATTTTAAACACTTATCAACTGTTCCAAAATATAGCTTTTTCACTTTATTTAAAAGGCTAACGGTTCATTTCTTTCTATGTCTTTTTAAGAAATACATATAATAATTCCAAATAAAGAAGGGGTTAATTAATTATTTCTCTAAAAAATCACGTGAATCACTCTGACATTTTTACTATTTGCAAACAGGGACATATTTCTCTGTCGCACAAAAGGTAAACAATGGATGGCATATTAACATTACAATATATTTAGATAGGTGTTTCCATGTGTAATGGGTCTGATGGCATATTAACATTACAATATATTTAGATATGTGTTTCCATGTGTAATGGGTCTGATATCTCCCAACAAAACATAAATTGACCAAAATAGAACTGTTTCCTAAGGATGACCGATTTTCTTTTTATGAAAATATATTAAAAGATGTTTCTGTAATACCTGATTTAGATATCAATATAACTGAGGCACGTGCCAAATCTTTATCCAGCAGAGAATGACCCATATCAGTCAACATTCACTGCCAGATAAGTAAAATGTACGCACAAATTCATATGCTATCTTATGTGGAGGTTTTAAAATGCATGAAATCAAGGGGTTTTATAAGATCAAGACAGTCTACAGAGCTTAGTTTTTTTTCTACATTATGAATGGTGAGAGATGCGATTATGAGGAATGAACGGAGTTTTCCATATAGTTATATGGTCGTTTCTAATTTTGTAGAGAGTGGTAAGTCTTTGATCTTTTCTCCTATCGACCAAAGAGCTCCCCTTTAGGTGTAGAACAATGCCACCAACACTGGGGGGGGGTTTCAAGCTTTGTTTCGGACAAAGCGGACTGCTCTACGTTGAACCATTTCGGCTTTATCAATGTCAGTTTGGATATATAGCAAATGCTCTAATGTATGTTTACAAGAAATAAATATGCTTTCTTTTACAATATTGGATCCGACTTTTTCTGCTTAAACCACCTGATGTTGTAGAGTGTATTTTGTCTACAGGCTCCCAGTTTGAATTCCATTGCTGAGTGTTTCCCAGATATGTAGCTTTAGTGACACGTTTTAGTTGTTTCCCGTGAACTGCAAATTATTTTGTTGTTTAAGATGAAAAGTACAGTCCATTTTTCGGGGTTAAAGGACATATAACTAATCGTCACCTGCTGTGCCAACTGATCACGATCTGGCTGTAGTGTTTCTGACCTGGGATTTATTATCAGGTATCTATAATGGTAGCTTCCGCAAGCAACCTGGCAGTGACATCTGTGTTCGGGGAATATCATATTTATAGAAAAGGAATAGACAAAGGTCGATGATTGAGCCATTGAATTCAATCCGGTTTAACACCTTCAACAAACATAGTTTGTTATCTATCTGTTAGTTAACTTTCTATCCTGATGTTGACCTTTTCGTTTTTACCATAAAACGATGTTTTACTATGTGAAAGGAATCAGAAAAGTCCATCATAAGGACATTGGTCTGTAACATGGTCTAAAACTGAAAGGTTTCTATAAGCTGATATTCAGACGAACTTGATGTAGGAACACCGTGTAGGAGTGGGTGTAGGGTGTAATGTGTGAACACCGTGTAAGAGTAGGAGTGGGTGTAGGAGTGTAGGAGTGGGTGTAGGGTGTAATGTGTGAACACCGTGGAGGAGTGGTTGTAGGAGTGGGTGTAGGAGTGGATGTAGGGTGTAATGTGTGAACACCGTGTAAGAGAAGGAGTGGGTGTAGGAGTGGGTGTAGGGGGTAATGTGTGAACACCGTGTAGGAGTGGGTGTAGGGAGTAATGTGTGAACACCGTGTAGAAGTGGTTGTAGGAGTGGGTGAAGGAGTGGATGTAGGGTGTGATGTGTGAACACCGTGTAGGAGGAGGAGTGGGTGTAGGAGTGGATGTAGAGTGTAATGTGTGAACACCGTGTAGGAGTGGTTGTAGGAGTGGGTGAAGGAGTGGATGTAGGGTGTAATGTGTGAACACCGTGTAGGAGTGGTTGAAGGAGTGGGTGTAGGAGTGGGTGTAGGAGTGGGTGTAGGAGTGGGTGAAGGGCGTAATGAGTGATCACCGTGTAGGAGTAGGAGTAGGAGTGGGTGTAGGAGTGGGTGTAGGAGTGGGTGTAGGAGTGGGTGAAGGGCGTAATGAGTGATCACCGTGTAGGAGTAGGAGTAGGAGTGGGTGTAGGGTGGAATGTGTGAACACCGTGTAGGAGTGGTTGTAGGAGTGGGTGTAGGAGTGGATGTAGGTTGTAATGAGTTATTACCGTGTAGGAGTAGGAGTAGGAGTGGGTGTAGGGTGTAATGTGTGAACACCGTGTAGGAGTAGGTGTGGGTGTAGGAGTGGTTGTAGGAGTGGTTGTAGGAGTGGGTGTAGGAGTGGTTGTAGGGTGTAATGTGTGAACACCGTGTAGGAGTGGTTGTAGGAGTGGGTGTAGGAGTGGATGGAGGTTGTAATGAGTTATTACCGTGTAGGAGTAGGAGGAGGAGTGGGTGTAGGGTGTAATGTGTGAACACCTTGTAGGAGTAGGTGTGGGTGTAGGAGTGGTTGTAGGAGTGGTTGTAGGAGTGTGTGTAGGAGTGGGTGTAGGGTGTAATGTGTGAATACCGTGTAAGAGTAGGAGTGGGCGTAGGAGTGGGTGTAGGAGTGGGAGTAGGAGTGGGTGTAGGAGTAGAAGCAGGAGTGGATGTAGGAGTAGGAGTGGGTGTAGGAGTGGGTATAGGGGTGTGTAGGAGTGGTTGTAGGAGTGGGTGTAGGAATGGGTGTAGGAGTGGGTGTAGGAGTGGGTGTAGGATTAGGTGTAGGGTGTAATGTGTGAAAACCGTGTAGGAGGTAGGAGTGGTTGTAGGAGTGGGTGAAGGAGTGGATGTAGGGGGTAATGTGTGAACACCGTGTAGGAGTGGGAGGAGGGTGTAATGTGTGAACACCGTGTAGGAGTGGGAGTAGGGTGTAATGTGTGAATACCGTGCAGGAGTGGGTGAAGGCGTGGGTGTAGGAATGGGTGTAGGAGTGAGTGTAGGAGTGGGTGTAGGGTGCAATGAGTAGGAGTAGGAGTGGGTGTAGGGTGTAATGAGTGAACACCGTGTAGGAGTGGGTGTAGGGGGTAATGTGTGAACACCGAGTAGGAGTGGGTGTAGGGTGAAATGTGTGAACACCGTGTAGGAGTGGGTGTAGGGTGTATTGTGTGAACACCGTGTAGGAGTAGGTATAGGGTGTAATGTGTGAACACCGTGTAGGAGTAGGAGTGGGTGTAGGAGTGGGTGTAGGGGTGGGTGTAGGGTTTAATGTGTGAACACCGTGTAGGAGTGGGGGTAGGGTGTATTGTGTGAACACCGTGTAGGAGTAGGTATAGGGTGTAATGTGTGAACACCGTGTAGGAGTAGGAGTAGGAGTTGGTGTAGGAGTGGTGTGTGTAGGAGTTGGTGTAGTGGGTGTAGGAGTGGGTGTAGGAGTGGGTGTAGGGTGTATTGTGTAAACACCTTGTAGGAGTATGTGTAGGGTGTAATGTGTGAACACCGTGTAGGAGTAGGAGTAGGAGTTGGTGTAGGAGTGGTGTGTGTAGGAGTGGGTGTAGGGTTTAATATGTGAACACCGTGTATTAGTAGGAGTGGGGGTGTAATGTGTGAACACCGTGTAGGAGTGGGAGTAGGGTGTAATGTGTGAATACCGTGCAGGAGTGGGTGAAGGCGTGGGTGTAGGAATGGGTGTAGGAGTGAGTGTAGGAGTGGGTGTAGGGTGCAATGAGTAGGAGTAGGAGTGGGTGTAGGGTGTAATGTGTGAACACCTTGTAGGAGTAGGTGTGGGTGTAGGAGTGGTTGTAGGAGGGGTTGTAGGAGTGGGTGTAGGAGTGGATGTAGGTTGTAATGAGTTATTTCCGTGTAGGAGTAGGAGTAGGAGTGGGTGTAGGGGGTAATGTGTGAACACCGTGTAGGAGTAGGTGTGGGTGTAGGTGTGGTTGTAGGAGTGGTTGTAGGAGTGGGTGTAGGAGTGGGTGTAGGATTAGGTGTAGGGTGTAATGTGTGAACACAGTGTAGGAGTAAGAGTGGGTGTAGGAGTGGGTGTAGGGAGTAATGTGTGAAAACCGTGTAGGAGCAGGAGTGGATTTAGGCGTGGGTGTAGGAGTGGGTGTAGGAGTGGGTGTAGGATTAGGTGTAGGGTGTAATGTGTGAAAACCGTGTAGGAGGTAGGAGTGGTTGTAGGAGTGGGTGAAGGAGTGGATGTAGGGGGTAATGTGTGAACACCGTGTAGGAGTAGGTGTGGGGGTAGGAGTGGTTGTAGGAGTGGTTGTAGGAGTGGGTGTAGGAGTGGATGTAGGGTGTAATGAGTTATTACCGTGTAGGAGTAGGAGTAGGAGTAGGAGTGGGTGTAGGAGTGGTTGTAGGGTGTAATGTGTGAACACCGTGTAAGAGTAGGAGTGGGTGTAGGAGTGGTGTTGGGTGTAATGTGTGAACACCGTGTAAGAGTAGGAGTGGGTGGCGGAGTGTAGGAGTGGGTGTAGGGGGTAATGTGTGAACACCGAGTAGGAGTGGGTGTAGGGTGAAATGTGTGAACACCGTGTAGGAGTAGGAGTGGGCGTAGGAGTGGGTGTAGGAGTGGGAGGAGGAGGGGGTATAGGAGTAGAAGTAGGAGTGGATGTAGGACTAGGAGTGGGTGTAGGAGTGGGTGTAGGGGTGTGTAGGAGGGGTTGTAGGAGTGGGTGTAGGAGTGGATGTAGGTTGTAATGAGTTATTTCCGTGTAGGAGTAGGAGTAGGAGTGGGTGTAGGGTTTAATATGTGAACACCGTGTATTAGTAGGAGTGGGGGTGTAATGTGTGAACACCGTGTAGGAGTGGGGGTAGGGTGTAATGTGTGAAAACCGTGTAGGAGCAGGAGTGGATTTAGGCGTGGGTGTAGGAGTGGGTGTAGGAGTGGGTGTAGGGGTGTAGGGGTGTGTAGGAGTGGTTGTAGGAGTGGGTGTAGGAGTGGGTGTAGGGGGTAATGTGTGAATACCGTGCTGGAGTGGGTGAAGGCGTGGGTGTAGGAATGGGTGTAGGAGTGAGTGTAGGAGTGGGTGTAGGGGTGTGTAGGAGTGGTTGTAGGAGTGGGTGTAGGAATGGGTGTAGGAGTGGGTGTAGGAGTGGGTGTAGGGTGTAGTGTGTGAATACCGTGCAGGAGTGGGTGAAGGCGTGGGTGTAGGAATGGGTGTAGGAGGAGGAGGGGGTGTAGGGGGTAATGTGTGAACACCGTGTAGGAGTGGGAGGAGGGTGTAATGTGTGAACACCGTGTAGGAGTGGTTGTAGGAGTGGGTGTAGGAGTGGGTGAAGGGTGAAATGAGTGATCACCGTGTAGGAGTAGGAGTAGGAGTGGGTGTAGGGGGTAATGTGTGAACACCGAGTAGGAGTGGGTGTAGGGTGAAATGTGTGAACACCGTGTAGGAGTAGGAGTGGGCGTAGGAGTGGGTGTAGGAGGGGGAGTAGGAGTGGGTGTAGGAGTAGAAGTAGGAGTGGATGTAGGAGTAGGAGTGGGTGTAGGAGTGGGTGTAGGGGTGTGTAGGAGTGGTTGTAGGAGTGGGTGTAGGAGTGGGTGTAGTGGTGTGTAGGAGCGTGTGTAGGAGTGGGTGTAGGAGGGGTTGTAGGAGTGGGTGTAGGGTGTAATGTGTGAATACCGTGTAGGATTAGGAGTGGTGTAGGGTGCAATGTGTGAACACCGTGTAGGAGTACGAGTGGGTGTAGGAGTGGGTGTAGGAGTGGGTGTAGGAGTAGGTGTAGTGGTGTGTAGGAGTGTGTGTAGGGTGTAATGGGTGCACACCGTGTAGGAGTACGAGTGGATGTAGGAGTGGGTGTAGCGTGTAATATGTGAACACCGTGTAGGATTAGGAGGGGTGTAGGTGGGGGTGTCGGTGTGGGTGTAGGAGTGATTGTAGTGTTTAAGGTGTGAACACCGTGTATGAATAGGAGTGGGTGTACGAGTGGGTGTAGGAGGGGATGTAGGAGTGGGTGTAGCGTGTAATATGTGAACACCGTGTATGAATAGGAGTGGGTGTACGAGTGGGTGTAGGGTGAGATATGGGAACACCGTGGAGGAGTAGGAGTAGGGGTTGGTGTAGGAGTGGTGTAGGTGTGGGTGTAGGGGTGGGTGTAGGAGTGGGTGTATGAGTGGGTGTAGGATTAGGTGTAGGGTGTAATGTGTGAACACCGTGTAGGAGTGGGTGTAGGGTGTAATGTGTGAACACCGTGTAGGAGTAGGAGTGGGTGTAGGAGTGGGTGTAGGAGTGGGTGTAGGGTGTATTGTGTGAACACCGTGTAGGAGTAGGAGTAGGTGTAGGGTGTAATGTGTGAACACCGTGTAGGAGTAGGAGTAGGAGTTGGTGTAGGAGTGGTGTGTGTAGGAGTTGGTGTTGGGTTTAATATGTGAACACCGTGTATTAGTAGGAGTGGGTGTAGGATAGGGTGTAGAAGTGGGCTTAGGAGTGGGTGAAGGAGTGGGTGAAGGAGTGGTGTAGGTCTGGGTGTAGGGGTGGGTGTAGGAGTGGGTGTAGGAGTGGGTGTAGGATTAGGTGTAGGGTGTAATGTGTGAACACAGTGTAGGAGTAAGAGTGGGTGTAGGAGTGGGTGTAGGGTGTAATGTGTGAAAACCGTGTAGGAGCAGGAGTGGATTTAGGCGTGGGTGTAGGAGTGGGTGTAGGAGTGGGTGTAGGAGTGGGTGTAGG
>NW_018404056.1:94298-110840 GCF_002113885.1 Mizuhopecten yessoensis
GTAACCTTGGTACAATAGTAACCTAAGTAACCTTGGTAACCTTGGTACAATAGTAACCTAAGTAACCTTGGTAACCTTGGTACAATAGTAACCTAAGAAACATTGGTAACCTTGGTACAATAGTAACCTAAGTAACCTTGGTAACCGTGGTACAATAGTAACCTAAGTAACCTTGCTAACATTGGTACAATAGTAACCTAAGTAACCTTGGTAACCTAATTACTATAGTAACTATCGTACTGTTACCTTGGTAACCTAATTACTATAGAAACCATGGTACTGCTAGCTTGGTACTATGATAGGGTACCTGTCAGATAACAAACCAACACATACTAGAACACATTTGTGCCCACCGCCTGATTTAACACAAACTTAAAAAGCTGTCAAAAAATGGTGATTATTTCCGTCACAATCACAAGCGATACCACATGTCGTAACCAGGTCTTTTGTCCTTATTCAGACCAACTTTCTTCCTCTTCGTATGATTTTCGTACCGGACGACATGGCGATATCGCTCCGAAGTTAATTTACAAAAATTACAATATTTCCTGTCATAGTTATCAAAACAAGGGTATAATTCCTTAAATTATAAAATACTTTTGATGCCGAATTTAATTACACAAATGTAGGAGGAGTGACAGTCATTTGTAACGTGTACCAGGAGTGACAGTCATTTGTAAGGTGTACCAGGAGTGACAGTAATTTGTAATACGTACCATGAGTGACAGTCATTTGTAAGGTGTACCAGGAGTGACAGTCATTTATAAGGTGTACCAGGAGTGACAGAAATTTGTAATGCGTACCAGGAGTGGCAGTCATTTGTAAGGTGTACCAGGAGTGACAGACATTTGTAAGGTGTACCATGAGTGACAGTCATTTGAAATGCCTACCAGGAGTGACAGTCTTTTGTAATGCCTACCAGGAGTGACAGACATTTGTAAGGTGTACCAGGAGTGACAGTAATTTGTAATACGTACCATGATTGGCAGCCATTTGTAATACGTACCAGGAGTCGCAGTCATTTGTAATACGTACCAGGAGTGACAGACAGTTGTAAGGTGTACCATGAGTTACAGTCATTTGAAATGCCTACCAGGAGTGATAGTCTTTTGTAATGCCTACCAGGAGGGACAGTCTTTTGTAATGCCTACCAGGACTGACAGTCATTTGTAATGCCTACCAGGAGTGACAGTCATTTGTAATACGTACCATGATTGGCAGTCATTTGTAATACGTACCAGGAGTCACAGTCATTTGTAATGCGTACCAGGAGTGACAGTAATTTGTAATGTGTACCATGATTGGCAGTCATTTGTAATACGTACCATGAGTGACAGTCATTTGTAAGGTGTACCATGAGTGACAGTCATTTGTAATGCGTACCAGGAGTGACAGTCGTTTGTAATGCGTACCAGGAGTGACAGTCATTTATAAGGTGTACCAGGGGTGACAGTCATTTGTAATGCGTACCATGAGTGAAAGTCATTTGTAATGTGTACCATGATTGGCAGCCATTTGTAATACGTACCAGGAGTCACAGTCATTGGTAATACGTACCATGAGTGACAGTCATTTGGAAGGTGTACCATGAGTGACAGTCATATGTAATGCGTACCAGGAGTGACAGTACTTTGTAATGTGTACCATGATTGGCAGTCATATGTAATACGTACCATGAGTGACAGTCATTTGGAAGGTGTACCATGAGTGACAGTCATATGTAATGCGTACCAGGAGTGACAGTCATTTATAAGGTGTACCAGGGGTGACAGTCATTTGTAATGCGTACCATGAGTGACAGACATTTCTAATGCGTACCATGAGTGACAGTCATTTGTAATGCCTACCAGGAGCGACAGTCATTTGTAATACGTACCATGATTGGCAGCCATTTGTAATACGTACCAGGAGTCACAGTCATTGGTAATACGTACCATGAGTGACAGTCATTTGTAATGCGTACCATGAGGGACAGTCATTTGTAATGCCTACCAGGAGTGACAGTCAGTTATAAGGTGTACTAGGAGTGACAGTCATTTGTAATGCGTACCCTGAGTGACAGTCATTTGTAAGGTGTACCATGAGGGAAAGTCATTTGTAATGCGTACCATGAGTGACAGTCATTTGTAATGCCTACCAGGAGTGACAGTCATTTATAAGGTGTACCAGGAGTGACAGTCATTTGTAATGCGTACCAGGAGTGACAGTCATTTGTAAGGTGTACCATGAGTGACAGTCATATGTAATGCGTACCAGGAGTGACAGTCGTTTGTAATGCGTACCAGGAGTGACAGTCATTTGTAAGGTGTACCGGGAGTGACAAAACACATGGAGGCAAGTCCATACACAAAACACATAAAACATATGGAGGGCACGTCCATACACAAAACACATGGAGGCACGTCCATACACAAAACACTTCGAGGCACGTCCATACACAAAACACATGGAGGCACGTTAATACACAAAACACATGGAGGCACGTCCATACACAAAACACATGGAGGCACGTTAATACACAAAACACATGGAGGCACGTCCATAAAAAAATAATTCATTGTAACAATGGATGTCGCAAGGGAAGTAGAGTGCTGTGAAAGGTTAACGCTGATTTATATATCATCAGCTATCCACTATTTTCCTGTAGCTTGATCATTTTATCAAGTTTAAGTTTTTTCCTTTAAGCATTCTGGTCCATTTGGAACAGACTAAAATAAAGTAAAGTCAAGTATGACTAGTGCGAGTCGAACGTACGGGATAATTAGTTTGTTTTGTTTTATTTCTATATTATGGATAACCAAACAAAGAATATACTTTGATTCTTTCAGGACCACACCCTTTTAAACTTATCTTTTATTCAGGGGAAAAGAACCGAAATGTGATTCTGGTCGTTATTAGAACTGTTATAGTGTTTTTATGTAGGAAGCCTCCGCAATAACATTTAGTTAGCTCTTAATGTCTAAAGGCTCCGGAAATAGGATTAGTGTGGAAAAAAACCAGGCTTAAAGATAAGCTACAAACAAAATCAGCCATAGCTTATTATTGTTGGTATCTTCTCATTTAAATACGTGATAACAGATCACTTGAAATGGGTAGGCAATGGCTTCAATACTTGGAAATAATAAATATATAGGAGATACCTTTCAAATGAACGCTGTAAACTTAATAAGATGTGTCGTACTATTAAATCAGTTAAAATGAATTCAAACGGACGTAGAATTATCTCCAGCTGATCACCATCAGATAATCTATACACAGGATTTCGAAAATAAATATTTTAGTACACATGAGACATATTTACATATGAAATTTTAATATAATTGTATATAATTCTACTGTATGTTTATTCGGTATTTTGTATATTCGGTATTTTGTATATTCGGTATTTTGTATATTCGGTATTTTGTGTACACATTTAGTTTTCCAATAGACGAATACTGAAGAAGTAAAATTGGCTGTTCTAATTTCTAAAGTGTCGTAACTAGGACTGGTTTTCACAGCCTTTAAAATGAGATTGTTTGTTCCTACCCTTTTAACTAAGATTGGCTTTTCATAGCCTTTAAAATGAGATTGGTTGATCATAGCGTCTTAACTGAGCTTGATTGTTAAAATTCCAAAGAATTGAAACTAAGCCTTAACTAGGATACGTTGTTCAAACTCTTAATTTGTCTAAATTAAGATTCGTTATTCAAACTTTAAAAGCAGCGAAACCAAAATTCGTTATTTAATTTCTCAAAACCGTTTAAGCTAATATTGATCGTTCAAACTCATACATATTTGAAAAAGATTGGTTGTTTCAGTAACTTTCCTAACAGCTAACAAAATTTTGTCCAGACATGTTTTTGATGGCAGATATGGTTATGATATTTATCAGATATGAATATATTTATGAAGACACTTGTATATTACTGTCGTGAGCGGTGGGTACGGAGATATTGTACGTGTTGTAGATACGGAGGCGACCTTTTTATTAGTAACTTATCAACATGAAGATTTAGACAGACTGATATCAACAATCATTGACAGATGTCAGGGGGAACAACTCCAACTTAAAATTGTACACTCCGTTCGGTATTTATCTAGCTTTGTACAGGAATACTATCATTGCCTGATGATTTCGTTCCTCGTTCTTATTCTGGCTCCCGGTATCTCACCAGGACCAGACACTATAACACGCCCTGTGTGAAGTACTCTGTCCTAGACAAATCATTCTGTCAAAATAAACCTGTTGTTTCTGGCCCTGTCATTATATTTAGTATTCTACATATTTGCTGATGTCATGGTATTTTATTGTTCTTAAAGTTGCTTTTGTTGTTGTTATATTATAGTTGCTGGTGTTATAGTTGTGTTGTTGCTATGCTATTGTTGGTCTAATGTTTAAATGTAGTTATTGTTGCTGGTGTTATAGTTGTTGCTGGTGTTATAGTTGTTGCTGGTGTTATAGTTGTTGCTGGTGTTATAGTTGTTGCTGGTGTTATAGGGTGCTGGTGTTATAGGGTGCTGGTGTTATAGTTGTCACTGGTGTTATAGTTGTCGCTGGTGTTATAGGGTGCTGGTGTTATAGGGTGCTGGTGTTATAGTTGTCGCTGGTGTTATAGTTGTTGCTGGGGTTATAGGGTGCTGGTGTTATAGTTGTCGCTCGTGTTATAGTTGTCGCTGGTGTTATAGGGAGCTGGTGTTATAGGGGGCTGGGGTTATAGGGTGCTGGTGTTATAGTTGTCGCTGGTGTGATAGTTGTTGCTGGTGTTATAGTTGTCGCTTGTGTTATAGTTGTTGCTGGTGTTATAGGTGTTCCTGGTGTTATAGTTGTTGCTGGTGTTATTGTTGTCGCTGGTGTTATTGTTGTTCCTGGTGTTTTAGTTGTTGCTGGTGTTATAGTTGTCGCTTGTGTTATAGGGTGCTGGTGTTATAGTTGTCGCTCGTGTTATAGTTGTCGCTGGTGTTATAGGTGGCTGGTGTTATAGGGTGCTGGTGTTATATATGTTGCTGGTGTTATAGTTGTTGCTGGTGTTATAGGTGTTCCTGGTGTTATAGTTGTTGCTGGGGTTATAGGGTGCTGGTGTTATAGTTGTCCCTGGTGTTATAGTTGTCGCTGGTGTTAGAGTTGTTGCTGGTGTTATAGTTGTCGCTGGGGTTATAGTTGTTGCTGGTGTTATAGTTATCGCTGGTGTTATAGTTGTTGCTGGTGTGATAGTTGTCGCTGGTGTTATAGTTGTTCCTGGTGTTATAGTTGTTGCTGGTGTTATTGTTGTCGCTGGTGTTATTGTTGTTCCTGGTGTTTTAGTTGTTGCTGGTGTTATAGTTGTCGCGTGTGTTATAGTTGTTGCTGGTGTTATAGGTGTTCCTGGTGTTATAGTTGTTGCTGGTGTTATAGTCGTCGCTGGTGTTATAGTTGTTGCTGGTGTTATAGGTGTTCCTGGTGTTATAGTTGTTGCTGGTGTTACCGTTGTCGCTGGTGTTATAGTTGTCGCTTGTGTTATAGTTGTCGCTGGTGTTATAGGGTGCTGGTGTTATATGGTGCTGGTGTTATAGTTGTCGCTGGTTTTATAGTTGTTGCTGGTGTTATAGTTGTTGCTGGTGTTATAGTTGTTCCTGGTGTTATAGTTGTTGCTGGTGTTATAGTTGTTGCTGTTTTGTAATGTGGGTAATACTGCAATCAACCTAAATGATTTCTCTCAATAAACTGAGTTATGTCTGTCTACTTAGTAACGTGGCAAAACATACAATAGGAGACGTGATTTTAATAAGAAACGGGGTTGCTGTAAAGTTGTCGTAATTACAGCTGTTTGAAATGACTATGTTTTTGTTTGTAATGTCGTCGTAACTGATATTGATGTTGTTCTCGTTGTAACCGCTGCTGCTGTAGTTGTTGTTGACATATTATTGTTGCTGCTGATAATTTCTTGTTGAAGCTGTTATTATCGTTGTTTGCTGCTGCTGCTGCTGCTGTTGTTGTTGTTGACATATTGTTGTTGCTGCTGATAATTTCTTGTTGAAGCTGGTATTATCGTTGTTTGCTGCTGCTGCTGCTGCTGTAGTTGTTGTTGACATATTGTTATTGCTGCTGATAATTTCTTGTTGTAGCTGTTATTCTCGTTGTTTGCTGCTGCTGCTGCTGCTGTTGTTGTTGTTGTTGTCATGTTGTTGTTGCTGCTGATTTTTTGTTGTTGTTGTTGTTATTGTTGTTGTTTGCTGCTGCTGCTGCTGCTGCAGCTGCTGCTGCTGCTGCTGTAGTTGTTGTTCACATATTGTTGTTGCTGCTGATAATTTCTTGTTGTAGTTGTTATTATCGTTGTTTGCTGCTGCTGTAGTTGTTGTTGACATATTGTTGTTGCTGCTGATAATTTCCTGTTGTAGTTGTTATTATCGTTGTTTGATACTGTTGTTGTTGTTGTTGTTGTTGTCGTTGCTGCTACTATCCTGTTGTAGGTCTTACTATTGTTGGTTGGTGTTGATGCCGTTGTTTTATAACACATACCAGTAACACATACCAGTGACAAGTCATTTATTTTCACCGTGTCAACCTTTTTATTTAAACTGATTATGACAAAAGTTAAATCATAATACTAACCATTTATTTACGACGGTATTTCCTTCTAAGTAAACAATACACAAAACTACCCGGCTAGGAGCTTAGACGACTGTACACGATTTGCCCCTCTTGGGACTCGGAGTACTGCACGCGATGGACCTTTCTCGGCGACTCGGGAGTACTGTATACGATTTGTACAGCTAGGGCCTCATAGGACTGTACGTGATGTGCTCGACAACGGCCTCGGAGTACTGTACGTGATGTGCCCGCTTAGGGCCTCTGAGGACCTCACACGATGTGTCCGGTTAATGGCGGGCTCGTAGGACTGACTGTACACGATGTGTCCGGTTAATGGCGGGCTCGTAGGACTGACTGTACACGATGTGTCCGGTAAAGGGCCATGCAGACTGCACATGATGCGTTCGGCTTGGTTCTCGGGGGAATATCCAGCCACAGAACTGTCGTCGCCCTGTCCATCATTGGATACCAGACCCTCTCTCGTATCGACCTGCCTCATTGTATCATCAATAATATTAAATATTAAACAGCGAGGATGGATCCCTTTACGACCAGCGCACCTGTGCGTGATTGGAAGCTGTTGTTTTTATTGGCGGTCGGGGAATTTTCGGTCTAAAAACGTATAAATTGTGTATACAGGGCAATTTAGATGTGTATCGTTGGCAGACTGCTGATTCCAAAACTGATAACTTTTAGTATCATCGGCGTGCTGTTTCACCTTTGTAATATACAGCATCCTTATTTTCAATTTTAATGATGCATATGTGTACGATGTAAAAAGATATGCAAATTTATAGATCAAGTAATATTTGATATATTACCAAGAGGGATACCGAATGTAAGTCTGTTTCGTGTTAACGACTTGTATCACCGATAGCACAGTCTACTACTGAAGCATATGGTATGTTAATATGGGAATGATATTCGATTTAATTTTCTAAAAGTATTGTGTTTTACAGTGGTATACCAGGCGTGTAACAGATCGATGATATATGTTGATATGGTAATAGTATTTTGTTTGATTTTCTATAAGTATTGATTGGCTGGTTTTGTGTATGACGTCATATTAACAGCGATGGTCATTTAAAGGACTCACACAACTAAATCATTTACTATATGCTATTGCAAAGCTATTGAGCTAAAAGCTTTAATATTTGAACTTCAAAACCAGTGACAACTTTCTGCATTCATAAATACATACCTGACAAAGGCTCCAAAAGGCATCTTTGGCGAATTAAGTGACATATAAGAGCGCTGCAGGCGTCTACTTTTTGATAACCGGAAGTTCAAAAGCCGAACCGGNGGCCCCCCCCCCCCCCCCCGACATTTGACCCGATGCCAATCCGCCATCGTATTTCAAATACAACTAAAAAATGAACTAAAATTTTAGTTATATATCTATAGAATTTTTTCTATGTCAACAATAACTTATTTAAATTACTCAGAGGCACTGTATTTAACAGGAACAAATTTTGCGATCGAATGAAATACGTTCTGATGGGCTGATTTAGTTATGGGGGTCCTTAAACAAGGATGTGCCTCGTTTTTGGTGGTGGAGATCAACCGAGTACCGCGAGATTACGTGTGTTAGTTGGTGATTACGTGCGTTGGTTGCTGATTACATGTGTTGGTTGCTGATTACGTGTGTTGGTTGGTGATTACGTGTGTTGGTTACTGTTTACGTGTGTTGGTTGCTGTTTACATGTGTTGGTTGCTGATTACATGTGTTGTTTGCTGTTTAAGTGTGTTGGTTGCTGATTACATGTGTTGGTTGCTGTTTACATGTGTTGGTTGCTGTTAACATGTGTTGGTTGCTGATTACGTGTGTTGGTTGGTGATTACGTGTGTTGGTTCCTGATTACGTGTGTTGATTGCTAATTATGTGTGTTGGTTGCTGATTGCGTTTGTTGGTTGTTGATTACGTGTGTTGGTTGGTGATTACGTGTGTTGGTTGGTGATTTCTTGTGTTGGTTGCTAATTACGTGTGTTGGTTGCAGATTGCGTTTGTTGGTTGCTGATTACGTGTGTTGGTTCCTGATTACGTGTATTGGTTGGTGATTACGTGTGTTGGTAGCTGATTACGTGTGTTGGTTGGTGATTTCTTGTGTTGGTTGCTAATTTCGTGTGTTGGTTCCTGATTACGTGTATTGGTTGGTGATTACGTGTGTTGGTTTGTGATTACGTGTGTTGGTTGGTAATTGCGTGTTGGTTGCTGATTGCGTTTGTTGGTTGCTAATTACGTGTGTTGGTTCCTGATTACGTGTGTTAGTTGCTGATCACTTGGGTTGGTTGGTGATTACGTGTGTTGGTTGGTGATTACTTGGGTTGGTTGCTAATTACGTGTGTTGGTTCCTGATTACGTGTGTTGGTTGCTGATTACGTGTGTTGGTTGCTCATTACGTGTTGGTTGCTGGTTGCGTTTGTTGGTTGCTAATTACGTGTGTTGGTTGCAGATTGCGTTTGTTGGTTGCTGATTACGTGTGTTGGTTCCTGATTACGTGTGTGTTGGTTGCTGATTGCGTTTGTTGATTGCTGATTACGTGTGTTGGTTGGTGATTACGTGTGTTGGTTGGTGATTACGTGTGTTGGTTGGTGATTACGTGTGTTGGTTGGTGATTACGTGTGTTGGTTGGTGATTACGTGTGTTGGTTGGTGATTACGTGTGTTGGTTGGTGATTACGTGTGTTGGTTGGTGATTACGTGTGTTGGTTGGTGATTACGTGTGTTGGTTGGTGATTACGTGTGTTGGTTGGTGATTACGTGTGTTGGTTGGTGATTACGTGTGTTGGTTGGTGATTACGTGTGTTGGTTGGTGATTACGTGTGTTGGTTGGTGATTACGTGTGTTGGTTGGTGATTACGTGTGTTGGTTGGTGATTACGTGTGTTGGTTGGTGATTACGTGTGTTGGTTGGTGATTACGTGTGTTGGTTGGTGATTACGTGTGTTGGTTGGTGATTACGTGTGTTGGTTGGTGATTACGTGTGTTGGTTGGTGATTACGTGTGTTGGTTGGTGATTACGTGTGTTGGTTGGTGATTACGTGTGTTGGTTGGTGATTACGTGTGTTGGTTGGTGATTACGTGTGTTGGTTGGTGATTACGTGTGTTGGTTGGTGATTACGTGTGTTGGTTGGTGATTACGTGTGTTGGTTGGTGATTACGTGTGTTGGTTGGTGATTACGTGTGTTGGTTGGTGATTACGTGTGTTGGTTGGTGATTACGTGTGTTGGTTGGTGATTACGTGTGTTGGTTGGTGATTACTTGGGTTGGTTGCTAATTACGTGTGCTGGTTCCTGATTACGTGTGTTGGTTCCTGATTACGTGTGTGTTGGTTGCTGATTGCGTTTGTTGATTGCTGATTACGTGTGTTGGTTGGTGATTGCGTTTGTTGGTTGCTGATTACGTGTGTTGGTTCCTGATTTCGTGTGTTGGTTGCTGATTGCGTGTGTTGATTGCTGATTACGTGTGTTGGTTGGTGATTGCGTTTGTTGATTGCTGATTACGTGTGTTGGATGGTGATTACGTGTGTTGGTTGGTGATTACTTGCGTTGGTTGCTAATTACGTTTGGTTGGTGATTACGTGTGTTGGTTGGTGATTACGCGTGTTGGTTGGTGATTACGTGTGTTGGTTGCTAATTACGTGTGTTGGTGCTGATTGCGTTTGTTGATTGCTGATAACTTGTGTTTGTTCCTGATTACGTGTGTTGGTTGCTGATTGCGTGTGTTGGTTGCTGATTACGTGTGTTTGTTGGTTGCTGATTACGTGTGTTGGTTGCTGATTTGTGTTGGTTGCTGATTGCGTTTGTTGATTGCTGATAACTTGTGTTACATGTGTTGGTTGCTGATTACATGTGTTGGTTGCTGTTTACGTGTGCTGGGTTGTGATAACTTGGGTTGGTTGCTAATTACGATTGCTGATTTCGTGTGTTGGTTGGTGATTACGTGTGTTTGTTGGTGATTACGTGTGTTGGCTCCTGATTACGTGTGTTGGTTGCTGATTGTTGGTGCTGATTGCGTTTGTTGATTGCTGATAACTTGTGTTTGTTGCTGATTACGTGTGTTGGTTGGTGATTGCGTTTGTTGGTTGCTGATAACGTGTGTTGGTTCCTGATTATGTGTGCTGGTTGCTGATTGCGTTTATTGGTTGTTGATTACGTGTGTTGGTTGGTGATTACTGTGATTACGTGTGTTGGTTGGTGATTACGGGGGTTGGTTGGTGATTACGTGTGTTGGTTGCTGATTGCGCTGATTACGTGTGTTGGTTCCTGATTATGTGTGCTGGTTGCTGATTGCGTTTATTGGTTGTTGATTACGTGTGTTGGTTGGTGATTACATGTGTTTGTTGGTGATTACTTGGGTTGGTTGCTAATTACGTGTGTTGGTTGCTGATTACTTGGGTTGGTTGCTGTTTACGTGTGTTGGTTGCTGATTGCATGTGTTGGTTGGTGATTGCATGTCTTGGTTGTGTTGGTTGCTGATAACGTGTGTTGGTTCCTCGTGTGTTAGTTGGTGATTATGAGCGTTGGTTGCTGATTACATGTGTTGGTTGCTGTTTACATTGATAACGTGAGTTGGTCGCTGATTACTTGTGTTGGTTGCTAATTACGTGTGTTGGTTGCTGATTACTTGTGTTGGTTGATAATCACTTGGGTTGTTTGATAATTACGTGTGTTGGTTGGTGATTACTTGGGTTGGTTGCTAATTACGTGTGTTGGTTCCTGATTACGTGTATTGGTTGGTGATTACGTGTGTTGGTTGCTGATTACGTGTATTGGTTCTTGATTATGTGTGTTTGTTGCTGATTACGTGTGTTGGTTGCTGTTTACATGTGTCGGTTGCGTTGGTTGCGAATTTCGTGTGTTGGTTGGTGATTGCGTTTGTTGGGTGCTGATTACGTGTGTTGGTTCCTGATTACGTGTATTGGTTGGTGATTACGTGTGTTGGTTGGGGATTACGTGTGTTGGTTGGTGATGACGTGTGTTGGTTGGTGATTACGTGTGCTGGTTCCTGATTACGTGTGTTGGTTGGTGATTAAATGTGTTGGTTGCTGATTGCGTTTGTTGATTGCTGATAACTTGTGTTTGTTCCTGATTACGTGTGTTGGTTGCTGATTGTTGGTGCTGATTGCGTTTGTTGATTTCTGATAACTTGTGTTTGTTCCTGATTACGTGTGTTGGTTGCTGATTAGGCGTGTTGGTTCCTGATTACGGGGGTTCGCTCCTGATTACGTGTGTTGGTTCCTGATTACGTGTATTGGTTGGTGATTACGTGTGTTGGTTGCTGATTACTTGTGTTTGTTGATAATCACTTGGGTTGTTTGATAATTACGTGTGTTGGTTGGTGATTACTTGAGTTGGTTGCTAATTACGTGTGTTGGTTGCTGATTACTTGTGTTTGTTGATAATCACTTGGGTTGTTTGATAATTACGTGTGTTGGTTGGTGATTACTTGGGTTGGTTGCTAATTACGTGTGTTGGTTCCTGATTACGTGTATTGGTTGGTGATTACGTGTGTTGGTTGGGGATTACGTGTGTTGGTTGGTGATTACGGGGGTTGGTTGGTGATTACGTGTGTTGGTTCCTGATTACGTGTATTGGTTGGTGATTACGTGTGTTGGTTGCTGATTACATGTGTTGGTTACGTTGGTTGCGAATTACGTGTGTTGGTTGGTGATTGCGTGTGTTGGTTCCTGATTACGTGTGTTGGTTCCTGATTACGTGTGTTGGTTCCTGATTACGTGTATTGGTTGGTGATTACGTGTGTTGGTTGGGGATTACGTGTGTTGGTTGGTGATGACGTGTGTTGGTTGGTGATTACGTGTGATGGTTGGTGATTACGTGTGTTTGTTGGTGATTACTTGGGTTGGTTGCTGATTACGTGTGTTGGTTGGTGATTGCGTTTGTTGGGTGCTGATTACGTGTGTTGGTTCCTGATTATGTGTGCTGGTTGCTGATTGCGTTTATTGGTTGTTGATTACGTGTGTTGGTTGGGGATTACGTGTGTTGGTTGGTGATGACGTGTGTTGGTTGGTGATTACGTGTGCTGGTTCCTGATTACGTGTGTTGGTTGCTGATTGTTGGTGCTGATTGCGTTTGTTGATTGCTGATTCCGTGTGTTGGTTGGTGATTACGTGTGTTGGGTGGTGATTACGTGTGTTGGTTGGTGATTACGTGTGTTTGTTGCTGATTACATGTGTTGGTTGCTGTTTACGTGTGCTGGGTTGTGATAACTTGGGTTGGTTGCTAATTACGATTGCTGATTTCGTGTGTTGGTTGGTGATTACGTGTGTTGATTGGTGATTACGTGTGTTGGTTGGTGATTGGTTGGTGATTACTTGGGTTGGTTGCGAATTACGTGTGTTGGTTGGTGATTGCGTGTGTTGGTTCCTGATTACGTGTGTTGGTTGCTGATTGTTGGTGCTGATTGCGTTTGTTGATTTCTGATAACTTGTGTTTGTTCCTGATTACGTGTGTTGGTTGCTGATTGCGTGTGTTGGTTGCTGATTATGTGTGTTGGTTGCTGATTACGTGTGTTGTTGGTTGGTGATTGCGTTTGTTGGTTGCTGATAACGTGTGTTGGTTCCTCGTGTGTTAGTTGGAGATTACGTGCGTTGGTTGCTGTTTACATGTGTTGGTTGGTGATTACGTGTGTTGGTTGCTGATTGCGCTGATTACGTGTGTTGGTTCCTGATTATGTGTGCTGGTTGCTGATTGCGTTTATTGGTTGTTGATTACGTGTGTTGGTTGGTGATTACATGTGTTTGTTGGTGATTACTTGGGTTGGTTGCTAATTACGTGTGTTGGTTGCTGATTACGTGTATTGGTTCTTGATTATGTGTGTTTGTTGCTGATTACGTGAGTTGGTTGCTGATTGCGTGTGTTGGTTGGTGATTACGTGTGTTGGTTGGGGATTACGTGTGTTGGTTGGTGATTACGTTTGTTGGTTGGTGATTACGTGTGTTGGTTGGTGATTACGTGTGTTTGTTGGTGATTACTTGGGTTGGTTGATAATTACGTGTGTTGTTTGCTGATTGCGTTTGTTGGTTGCTGATAACGTGTGTTGGTTCCTGATTATTTGTGTTGGTTGCTGATTGCGTTTGTTGGTTGTTGATTACGTGTGATGGTTGCTGAGTACGTGTGTTGGTTCCTGATTACGTGTGTTGGTTCCTGATTGCGTTTGTTGGTTGTTGATTACGTGTGTTGGCTGGTGATTACGTGTGTTGGTTGGTGATTACGTGTGTTGGTTGCTAATTACGTGTGTTTGTTGCTGATTACGTGTGTTGGTTGCTGATTACATGTGTTGGTTGCTGATTGCGGGTGTTGGTTGTTGATTACGTGTGTTGGTTGCTGATTACGTGTATTGGTTCTTGATTATGTGTATTTGTTGCTGATTAAATGTGTTGGTTGCTGATTGCGTTTGTTGGTTGCTGATTATGTGTTTTGGTTTCTGATTACGTGTGTTGTTGCTGATTGCGTTTGTTGATTGCAGATTACGTGTGTTGGTTGGTGATTATATGTGTTGGTTGCTTATTACGTGTGTTGGTTGCTGATTACATGTGTTGGTTGCTGATTTCGGGTGATGGTTGCTGATTACGTGTGTTGGTTGCTAATTACCTGTGTTGGTTGCTGTTTACATGTGTTGGTTGGTGATAACGTGTGTTGGGTGGTGATTACGTGTGTTGGTTGGTGATTACGTGTGTTGGTTGCTGATTACGTGTGTTGATTGCTGATTACGTGTGTTGGTTCCTGATTACGTGTGTTGATTGCTGATTACGTGTGTTGGTTGCTGATTACTTGGGTTGGTTCCTGATTACGTGTGTGGGTTGCTGATTACTTGTGTTGGTTGCTGATTACGTGTGTTGGTTGCTGATTACGTGTGTTGCTTACTGAGTACGTGTGTTGGTTGCTGATTACATGTGTTGGTTGCTGTTTACATGTGTTGGTTGCTGTTTACATGTGTTGGTTACTGATTACGTGTGTTGGTTGCTGTTTACATGTGTCGGTTGCTGATTACGTGTGTTTGTTGCTGATTACATGTGTTGGTTGGTGATTACGTTTGTTGGTTGGTGATTACGTGGGTTGGTTGCTAATTACGTGTGTTGGTTGCTGGTTACATGTGTTGGTTGCTGATTACTTGTGTTGGTTGCTGATTGCGTTTTTGGTTGCTGATTACGTGTGTTGCTTGCTGATTACGTGTGTTGGGTGCTGTTTACATGTGTTGGTTGCGGTTTACGTGTGTTGGTTGGGGATAACTTGGGTTGGTTGCTGATTACGTGTGTTGGTTGCTGATTGCATGTGTTGGTTGGTGATTGCATGTCTTGGTTGGTGATTACGTGTGTTGGTTGCTGTTTACATGTGCTGGTTGCTGATTACGTGTGTTGGTTGCTGATTACATGTGTTGGTTGCTGATTACGTGTGTTGGTTGGTGATTACTTGGGTTGGTTGCGAATTACGTGTGTTTGCTGATTGCATGTGTTGGTTGGTGATTACGTGTGTTGGTTGCTGATTACTTGGGTTGGTTGCTGATTACGTGTGTTGGTTGGTGATTGCATGTCTTGGTTGCTGTTTACATGTGTTGGTTACTGATTACTTGGGTTGGTTGCTGATCACTTGGCTTGGTTGCTGATTACGTGTGTTTGTTGGTGATTACGTGTGTTGGTTGCTGATTACGTGTATTGGTTCTTGATTATGTGTGTTTGTTGCTATTTACATGTGTTGGTTACTGATTACATTTGTAGGCTGCTGATTACATGTGTTGGTTGCTGATTGCGTGTGTTGGTTCCTGATTACGTGTGTTGGCTCCTGATTATGTGTGTTGGTTGCTGATTACGTGTATTGGTTCTTGATTATGTGTGTTTGTTGCTATTTACATGTGTTGGTTCCTGATTACGTGTGTTGGTTGCTAATTACGTGTGTTGGTTGCTGATTGCGTGTGTTGGTTCCTGATTACGTGTGTTGGCTCCTGATTATGTGTGTTGGTTGCTGATTACGTGTGTTGGTTGTTGATTACGTGTGTTGGTTGGTGATTACGTGTGTTGGTTGGTGATTACTTGGGTTGGGTTGCTGATTACGTGTATTGGTTCTTGATTATGTTTGTTTGTTGCTGATTACGTGTGTTGGTTGCTGATTGCGTGTGTTGGTTCCTGATTACGTGTGTTGGCTCCTGATTATGTGTGTTGGTTGCTGATTACGTGTGTTGGTTCCTGATTATGTGTGTTGGTTGCTGATTGCGTTTGTTGGTTGGTGATTACGTGTGTTGGTTGGTGATTACTTGGGTTGGTTGCTAATTACGTGTGTTGTTTGCTGATTGCGTTTATTGGTTGCTGATTATGTGTTTTGGTTCCCGATTACGTGTGTTGGTTGCTAATTACGTGTGTTGGTTGCTGATTGCGTGTGTTGGTTCCTGATTACGTGTGTTGGCTCCTGATTCTGTGTGTTGGTTGCTGATTACGTGTATTGGTTCTTGATTATGTTTGTTTGTTGCTGATTACGTGTGTTGGTTGCTGATTGCGTTTGTAGGTTGCTGATTACGTGTGTTGGTTCCTGATTACGTGTGTTGGTTGGGGATTACGTGTGGTGGTTGCTGATTGCGTTTATTGATTGATAATTACGTGTGTTGGTTGCTGATTACTTGTGTTTGTTGATAATCACTTGGGTTGTTTGATAATTACGTGTGTTGGTTGGTGATTACTTGGGTTGGTTGCTAATTACGTGTGTTGTTTGCTGATTGCGTTTATTGGTTGCTGATTATGTGTTTTGGTTCCTGATTACGTGTGTTGGTTGCTAATTACGTGTGTTGGTTGGTGATTACTTGGGTTGGTTGCTAATTACGTGTGTTGTTTGCTGATTGCGTTTATTGGTTGCTGATTACGTGTTTTGGTTCCTGATTACGTGTGTTGGTTGCTGATTACGTGTGTTGGTTGCTGTTTACATGTGTTGGTTGCTATTTCATGTGCTGGTTGCTGATTACGTGTGTTGGTTGCTGATTACATGT